>NC_031965.2:5391930-5689471 GCF_001858045.2 Oreochromis niloticus
CAGTCTTGACAGCAGTTACCGACCTTTCATTTCACAAGGGTTCGTCTCACTGACTGGGAAAGAGGAGGATCGCATGCCAATTGTAATTCTGCGTGACACTGGGGCTGCCCAGTCTCTCATTTTGGAAAGCGCGTTGCCTTTTTCACGTAGCTCGTTTTGTGGTGCTGATGCTCTGGTGTGGGGAGTGAAAATGAGTGTGTTACGAGCTCCGCTGCACAGAGTTTTCCTACAGTCACCTCTCGTTTCAGGCCCGGTAACGGTCGGGGTGCGCGCTCGCTTGCCCGTGCAGGGGGTTACTATGATTCTGGGGAATGATCTAGCCAACGGAAAGGTTTTCCCAATCCCTGAAGTAATTGAAAACCCCGTCGACGATTTTGTTTTTGTTTCTGAACCTGCTGCTGACAGTCTGCCCTCTGTTTTTCCTGCCTGTGTTGTCACGCGCGCCCACAAGCGCAAATACGGTGATGTTGACTTGTCTGACTCTTTTCTATGTTCTGAAGCTGTTCCTGAGAAAGCTGAACTGCCTGTGGAAAAAGCTGAAAAATGTGTGTCTCATACCTCCTCCTGACTTAGCTTGTTTTGTTTGTTATTTTGGCCTTTGTTCACCCCTGAGCTTCTTTATTTCCAGTGTAGCATAAATAAACCACCATTCATTAAGAAATTGGTTTTCTCTGTGTATGGTTTTGGGGACCAGGGCGGGGCCATCTTTTCAAACTTATGTTACGTTCCTGTACCCCTAGACTGGGGCGTAACACAGGACACTGGCGTAAATTCTCGACCATCTCACACTTCTGTTTAATCGGTTTTCTGTTTGACGTTTATTCAGCTGTGTGAAAACCAAGGAGGAACCCACCTGGGGGATTAATAAAGTTTTATTTTATCTAATCTAATCTAATAACTTTAATCTCAGCCAAACCGATTTACTCACGAACAAATAAAACACTGAAAAAAGCCAAACAATATCATTTTTAGGTTGTCTAAGTGACTTATATATTACGTTTAACCTGAGTACCGAAAGTCCGCGGTGATCTGAAAATGATGTGCCGGGAGTTGTGCCGTTCTCGGCGGCTTCAGTGACCCTCGAGCTCTCGGCTAGCTATCGAGCTGGCGGGTAACAGACGTCTCAGAAAACGTCGAAGCATTTTTGCAAATATGCAATACCTTGATAAACCGAGCAGATATTTGAAGTTTACACAGCTACATTCTCGCCTGAAAATATGTTAAAAGTTTATTTTGTGACCCAGAAAGATTAATAAAAGTAATTTTAAAACTTAGTAGCGGCCGCCATTGCCGGAAATTGGAGTTTGGCTGGGCCGCGCTATGAATTCTGGGATATGGTGGGCCACAAAGGACACACCTGACCCATCCTTCAAATTCGGGGAAAAGGAGGACGCATTTGTCGGCTGCATTCGGAGGAGTCCACGAATTTGGACAGCCTTCAGCGCGTCGCTGTGACGTAATCGGTCTACAAATGCGGCCTCAGGAGGATGCAGCCCATGAATTTGGACACAGCCAAAGAGTCGTAAACACGACTGTCAACACCGAGGCGGCCATGATACTCAGAGAGGAAATAAAGGCGCTATTGCAGAAAAGAGCAATACGAGTGGTCCCCGCTTCGGAGACAGACAAAGGTTGGTACAGCCGCTATTTTGTTGTTCCGAAAAGAGGGGGAGGGCTTCGTCCCATCCTCGACCTGCGAGTCTTGAACATGTATCTACGAACGTACAGGTTCAAGATGCTAACACTCAGACAGCTCTTGAATGCAGTCGGCCCGGGAGATTGGTTTGCAACAATCGATCTAACAGATGCTTATTTTCATGTGGCTATACACCCGAAACACAGGCAGTTTCTGAGGTTTGCATTCGAGGGCGTAGCCTACGAATACCTAGTGCTGCCGTTCGTGCTGTCGCTCGCTCCTCGCACCTTTACGAAATGTGCCGAGGCAGCGCTAGCGCCCCTCAGAGAGAGAGGCATCCGCATCTTAGCCTATCTAGACGACTGGGCTCTCGTAGCTTGCTCCAGAGAGCAGGCGGAGACACAGCTGTCGCTGGTTCTGTCACACATTCGGACACTTTTCAAAAGAGCTCACTAATCCCGAGTCAGCAGATTACTTTCCTCGGTTTGGAAATATGCTCGCTTTCCAGCCGCGCACGTTTGTCGGAGCACAGAGTGGCCGCGTTTCATCGCTGCCTCGCTCAGTTTCAGCTGGGACTGCGTTTCCAGACGATATTAAGCTTGTTGGGCATGATGGCATCTATGATCGCCGTAGTGCCATTTGGACTGTTAAAAATGAGAGCGTTTCAACGCTGGACTCTCTCTCACCGTTTGTGTGCATCGCGTCACCTCCGGAGGAGGCTGCCGGTAACCGCGTCTTGCATGCTAGCTCTCCGTCCTTGGAGGGAGCCTGTGACGGTGCATCAGTGAGAGGGATCTGGTCCGCAGCCCAGCGCCAGCTGCACATCAACCACTTAGAGCTGTTAGCAGTGTTCTTAGCTCTAAAGCATTTCCGTCCAGTCCTGGAGGGCCAGCATGTCTTAGTCAGGACGGACAATTCAACAGTGGTGTTTTACATAAACAGGCAGGGAGGAACACGCTCTCTTCCCCTGCTGTTATGGTGCAGTGTTCATTTTCTGTCTCTAAGAGCCACCCATGTCCCGGGCCACCTGAACCTGGGGCCGGACCTTCTCTCCAGGGGGGTCCTCTGGTGAGAGAATGGAGGTTACACCCTTTAATAGTGGCTCAGATTTGGGATCTATTTGGCAAGGCACAAATAGATCTTTTTGCTTCCAGGGTAAATTCCCTCTCTCTGATTCTAGTGGCCCACAAGGTTGTGGTATGCAGAGATAATCAGCCTGCTAGCAGCGAGTCCTTGGCAGCTTCCTCTCCGCAGGGATCTCCTCTCTCAGGCGGGAGGAGAAGTGTTTCATCCGCGCCCAGATCTGTGGCGCCTTCATGCTTACCTGCTGAGAGGTTAAACTTGAATGCTAAGGGTTTGCCACCTAGTGTGATGGCAACAATTCAGAGCGCTAGGGCCTCATCTACTAGAGGCTTGTACGCTTACAAATGGCAAGCCTTTGAGCAATGGTGCCAGGACCGCCACACTCTCCCATTTCAGTGCTCTATTGTGGATGTTTTGACATTCCTGCAGGAGCTGCTGGATAAGGGCCTTTCATTTTCGACAATTAAGGTTTATTTAGCAGCTATATCTGCTTGTCATATTGGCTTTGACGGGGTGACACTAGGTGCACATCCCCTCGCCATACGTTTTCTGAAAGGAGTTCGCTGGCTGAGGCCCGTGCTTAAGTCCAGTGTCCCTGCTTGGGACTTGTCTTTGGTGCTGGAGGCCCTTTCTAGCCCCCCGTTTGAACCTATTGAGTCTGTGGATATGAAATTTCTTTCATATAAGACTGCATTACTTCTCACTTTGGCTTCGGCAAAGCAAGTGGGTGACCTTCATGCGCTGTCTGTGCATCCCTCCTGCACACAGTTCTCTCCTGATGGCCACAAGGTCATATTGCTTCCAAATGCTGCCTATTTTCCCAAGGTCATGCCTGCATCTTATAGCTCAATGGAGTTTGAGTTGCTGAGCTTTTGCTCCCCTCCTTTTGCATCTGAGGAGCAGAGGAGGATGCATTCTCTTTGTCCAGTGCGTGTGCTACGCGCCTACATTGAGCGCACTCAGAATGTGTGTTTATGTGACCAGCTGTTTGTCTGCTTCGCTAATCCAAATAGAGGTAGAGCTCTGGATTATAGAAGCTATCTCACTGGCATACGGCACCAGAGGTCTTGCTTTGCCCCACGGGGTGAGAGCTCATTCCACCAGGGGGATGGCAACCTCATGGGCTCTTTTTAAAGGGGTGCCTGTAGCTGGTATTTGTGCGGCAGCTAGTTGGGCATCACCGCACACTTTGTGCGGTTTTATCGGTTGGACGTTGCAGCCCCTTCGGTGGCTCATGCTGTCCTTTCTGCTGGGTCTACCACTCACTAAGGATGTGGTGGTCCGCTTCCGGTTCGGTGGCTGCTCTGCGGAGCGTGTATATATGTCCCATACTTATGTGTTGTACCGAGTGAATCGACTGAAAGGGAACGAATAGTTATGTTTATAACTTCTGTTCCCTGAAGGAGAGGAACGAGGTACAACACAAGGTGGCCCCACTGAGCAGTTTGGCTCGGTGAAGAGCGGCTATCGAACTGAGGGATGACTGTGATGACAGCGGCTATATGTGTGGGCGGGGCCGTGCGCGTGTCATCACACGTCATCTGCCTTAAAGGCGTGAATAAAGGTTTCTTCAGCCAGGACACGCGAGGGCGTGATATCCCATACTTATGTGTTGTACCTCGTTCCTCTCCTTCAGGGAACAGAAGTTATAGACATAACTATTCGTTTGTGGCTGTAATGTGACAAAATGTGCGAAAATTCAAGGGGGCCGAATACTTTTGCAAGCCACTGTATCTTTTGCCTGATGGCGGCAGTTGGAACAGATTATGAGCAATGTAAGGAGTCTTTTATAATATTTCCTGCTTTTTCATAAGGCAGCAAGGGCTGTTCAGTTCTTTGCCAGCTCTGTTGTGTTCACACCCCAGTACAGGTCCTCCATGATGTGAACTCTCAGGAAGAGGAGCTCCGACACCATCTCCACCCCATCCCCATTGATGTAAAGTGGTTTAATGTCCGTTTTCTTTTTCCTGAAATCCACAACAATCTTCTTGGTCTTAAATGTGTTCAGGATTAGGTTGTTGTCCCTGCACCACGTTGTTGACAGACTCCAGTTCAGCCCTGTAGCCAAACTCATGCTCCCCAGAGATGAGCCCCACCAAAGTGGTGTCGTCTGTAAATTTGACTATGGTGTTACTTTGGTGGGCGGGAGCACAGTCATGTGTGTACAGCGTGAAGAGCAGGGGGCTCAGCACACAGGAGAGCTAGTGCTGATGCTGATGGCCGAGGAGATGTGGGGGCCCACCCTTACCCTTTGTGTTTGTCAGAAAGTCCTTAACCCAAAGCAGGTGGAATATGGGAATCCTAGGGTTAACAGCTTGCTCACCAATCTGTGAGGGAGGCTGGTGTAAAAGGCAGAAATTTGTGACTTTTAGCGTGTTTGGAGTGTGCAGTTAGTGTGTGGTAGTGTATAGTGTGGTCATTGTGTTGTTTTGTGTGAGACTGAGGGCACTGCTGAATGTCACAGTTGCTCCCAAAAAGCCACCAAAGGCAGATAACAGTGTAAACACTGTCTCCAGGTGGAAAACAGGTGCAGCGATACACCTCCTGTTGTCAGGCCGCAGGTTTCATTCCTGTGGTGTTCTCCTCTGTCTTGTGGCAGAAAAACTACTTTTTGGAGTGTTTAATATGTGTGTTGAAGGACATGTCTTGGTCAAAAATGACTCCAAGGTTCCTCACAGTGTTACTAGAGGCCAAGGTAATGCCATCCAGAGTAAGAATCTGGTTAGATAACATATTTCTAAGATTTTCAGCGCCGAGTAAAATAACCTCAGTTTTATCTGAATTAAGAAGCAGAAAGTTAGCGGCCATCCAGGTCTTTATGTCTTTAAGACATTCCTGTAGTTTAACTAATTGGTGTGTGTTACCTGGCTTCATGGATAGATAGAGCTGGGTGTCATCAGCATAGCAGTGAAAATGTATACTATGCCTAAGGGAAGCATGTTTAATGTAAACAGAATTGGTCCTAGCACTGAACCCTGTGGAACACCATAATTGACCTTAGTGAGTGGCACAAATAATTTGTGCAGCATCTTATTGAGACATCTTATGGTGTTTAGTGAAATCATTCACTAAACACCATTCACTGTCTGTGATTTTTACAGTAAAAAAAAACAAACTTTTTCTACTAGAGTTTTTATGTTTTCTGTGTGATTAGAGATAAATTGTTTTAACAAGGTATGTCATTGATAAAAATAACTAAATTCAGACAGGTGAGATCCCACATAGCAGACAGGTCTGGCGTGGATCTGGTGTCAATCCAGCACTACTGGCTGACTTCTGGCATGGTATGTGGTATGTCATCCAGATATGAGCCAGGCCTGGCATAGATGGCACTGTTTATGTGATGGCATGCCATATCTGGCCCAATTGTGGTTTGGTTTATGTGGCCCAGGCTCATAGACAACAGGTCTGGCCCGGATCTGGCATCAAGCTGGCACCTTTGACTGACTGGTGTCATGGCAGGGTGTATGTCAACTAGATGATGGCACTATTTATGTTCCTATTTTACTATTTTAGGTAGAAGAACCAAATGCCATGTTGCAATACTATACTGCCAACATTTCAAATGCAGGTTTGACAGGTTTGTGAGTGTGCACTTTATCCAAAACCTAGTGAGGGTTTACTCATGTTTACCACTGGGTGGCTGTAGCTAATAGTTTGCACTATTATGTTACGGCACATGTTGTTATTACATGGCTTGATTATGGTACACATTAGGCTGGCATCTGGGGCCAGAGCTGAAACTGTTCTGGGCCAGCACAGGACCACCAGTGTGTCTGCAACTGGCCTTGTGCTGGCCCATGTGTGGGCCACGTCTGGCAAACCAGATCTGGGCCACCAAAGGCCCGTCATTCTTTGCAGTATGTGGGCCATGTGTAAGCACATTGTGTGGGCCAGATCTGGGCCATACCAATTCTGCTATGTGGGATTGTGCTGAAAAGAATGATACCAAACAAGGCAAGGTACAAAAAAAAAATTGAAGGTGAAATACAAAGGTAAAATCAAAAGTACACAAAAATGGCCACTTATATCCTGGAGCCCAAAGGGTTACCTCAATAAAGCATGAAAAATTAGGTTTCAATTTTTGGTGAAAAACATGTTCATGACAGTGCAGATTTCTGACATTTTGTGTAAATTTAAGCATGTAACAATTTGATTATTTCTAATAAGTTAGACTTGTGTTTGTAAATGAACCACCACAGTACATATATAGAGTTAAAAATTAAGAAATGCTGATTTGAGCAGCTTCAAAAACATTAACCCCGAGTTCTTGTGTCTCAAGGTAGCACTGGAAAACTGCTCTGCCTGCCGGGCCAGCGTGCCACTTTGCCTTGCTCATACCACTATGAGGACCAGATGCATATTTTCCAGCTATCCATACAATGGAGGAGTCCTCTCAATGAGCTGCTGTGTCACTATATCAAACACAAAGCCTTTCAGAACTGCACGGCTGGCTACACAATCAGCTACAGCCCAGGCAACATCACGCTCACCATCCTGCAGGTCAGACGGGAGGACTTTGGGACTCACATTTGTTCAGTGAGCAAACGGCATGAGTTCTCTGACTACAGCATTGAGCTGGCCAGAATGTCAGGTGAGTTTGACAGGTGAGGTGTGTAGCTTGATATTAACCTCTGTTTGTGCCTCTTATGCATGACCTTATATCTGGAATATACCATCTGGTTTTCATGCTACTAGGGGACCAACACTCAACCTGAATCATTAAAGATTCTTCTCACTATACACATAAAAATGTGTTTGTGATATTCTTTCCTTAAATTTTTGCTAAGAGAACTCCCAGGAAAAGAAATAGGTGTAGTAGTTGTGTAATTTTCCACCTTTCCCTTCCTTAAGAATAGCTTCTTGATGGCCTTCCTTCTATTGAGACCATATCTGCATTTCAACCCCAACTGGTTGTGGCAGATGTCCGCCCCTCCGTGAGCCTGGTTCTGCCGGAGGTTTCTTCCTATTAAAAGGGAGGGTTTTTTTTCCCATTGTCACAAAGTGATTGCTCAAATGATTGTTGAAGTTTTCACATATTATTGTAGGGTCTTTACCTTACAATAAAAAGCACCTTGGGGGAATGATGTTGTGATTTGGTTTTATAAATAAAACTGAATTGAACTGAATTGCAGTAAACATGGGCAAAAGAGTATCTCGCTGGTCCTATCTTTGGTCTTCTTTTTCCTATTTCTTAACTTTCAGATATTGTTTATCAACTGTAGTTAGATTTTTTAGGCCTGCCAGGTCTTTCCCTTTTTGTCCTCTACTTGTCCAGGTTCCTCATTTTTTAAAGGAAACATTGCACACCATGCTGAGATATGAAACTTTGTTTTAGGATATTTTTATTAGAAAATGCTGATCTCAGCCTGTTTTGGCATCATTGTGACGTCATAGTGCAGTCAGCTTCTTTAGCCAGTAGGCGTGAACCATGTCGGGTCCTGGTGCTGTCCAACTCTTCATACTTGGATGTTTGCCACTGTGAAGGTTATTGGATCCTGTTCAGGGAGGTTTCTGTGGTCTGCTCTTAGATCCACTACAAACTGAGCATTGCTGTTATGAGTTGCGTCCTTCTCCCATATGCTCTTTCAGTATCGCTCCATCTCCAGCCTTGGTGGTGCTGTTCTCATATTGTTCCCCTGCCACTGAGAGTAAACCGTGGCTGGTTTTGTGGAGAACAGCTGGTTTATTCTCCTGCCTTCTATCTCTCTGGTGCACCTCTTCAAGCGGCTGGCCGAGGCTGTGAGTCTTTGCTTGGCTCTTTGGACAGCCTGCTGTACTTTTTAGGACCTTCTTCATTGCACCAAGCTTGCCAGCTGACACCAAACCTTTCTAGCGAGGAACATTAAATGTAACTTTAACATTACATTACACAACCTAATGTAATAACTAATTAATTAATACATGTCAACCTCACACATCAAATTCATGGGGCTAATGTTGACACTGCAGCTTGTCAACAGACTCTAACATTTCAAATCACAAGCAGCAATGGTTGTGGTACTCTAAACTCTAAGTTTTAATATAACCTGCTTGTGTGTCACCAACTGCACTATTTAAATATTTTTTAGCCCAGAATGTAGTGGAGTAATCTTCAAAACAAAACTTCTGAACCAGCATGTTGATGCTGTTCGTGGAAGACTCCAGCCTGCACCTGATATGATGAAATTATCAGTTTTATATGGGGAATTATATCAGTCTAATTCTAACTAGCACATAATACTAATACATTTATTTATAAAGCGCCTTTCAAGACACCCAAGGACACTGTACAATAGGATAAAAAACATAATAGAACAATGACACAATGAAGGACAATAAAACAAAAGCACAAGATAAAATGAACAAACAGTGGGTTCACAGTGAATATGCAGATTTGAACAGATGGGTTTTGAGTTGAGATTTAAACTGGGGGAAAGAACCAATGTTTCTCATATCTGGGGGTAGAGTTCCACAGCCTGGGAGCAGAGCAGCTGAAAGCTCTGCTTCCCATGGTGGTGAGGCAGAAGGAAGGCACAGAAAGCTGGATAGAAGAAGACGATCAAAGTGAGCGGGCAGAAAAGGTAGTGCTTAACAGGTCAGAAAGGTAAGGAGGTGCGAGGTTATGAATGGCCTTGAAGGTGAGCAGAAGAAGTTTGTATATTATCTGGAATTTCACTGGGAGCCAATGAAGTTCCTGAAGAACAGGGGTGATGTGCTGGTAGGAGGGGGTTCTGGTGATAATGCGAGCAGCAGAGTTCTGAACCAGTTGAAGCTTATGGAGGGATTTTTGGGGGAGACCATGCAAAAGAGAGTTGCAGTAGTCAATGTGGGAGCTAACAAGACTGTGGACAAGAATGGACGTAGACTGGGTGGAAAGAGACGGATGTAATCTGTTAATGTTGCGTAGATGGAAATAGGCAAAACAGGTGAGATTATTGATGTGAGATTTATGACACCAAGGCTCTTAACCTGAGGAGAAGGAAGAACTGTGGAGTTATCGATAGTGAGTGAGAAATGGTTCGCCTTCAAAATTTTGGATTTTGTGCCAATAAGGAGGATTTCAGTTTTATCCTCATTGAGCTTTAGAAAATTAGAGCTAACCCAGGATTTAAATTCGGATAGAAATCCAAATAATCCAAATAATCGAAAATGTACCGGCGAGTAGCGGCAGCCAGACGTGCCAGCGTTCACTCGAGCCAGAAGCACATGGCCCAACGGTAGCTAGAACAAATATTTTGAAAAGGTCAGAATAGAAGCATCCTAAACATGACCACATTTATGCGACAGACACCAGTCACAACAAACAAAGGACGGGTTATTGCCTTTGTTCCCAAGAGCTCTCTGCTGTATCGTCAGCCCAGGAGCTAAGTCAGACCAGCTAAAACAGGGGCGAATCAATCCTATAATGCTACAAGGGCTGCAAGGCAAGGGGTTCTGGGTAATGTAGTCCATACTAACAGGGACATTTATACAGCCACCCCTGTATTTACACTGCAAATGGACATCATAGCAAAAACATCTGTTGTACTATAAGGAGGTTTTCCCATCCTGCATCTGAGGCAGGGTAACTAGCTTGGTCGTGTGTAAGTGGGATCTTTTACTTGCCCTTCCACTGATCACACTATACCATCCACCCTAAGAAACACTTTTGAGATTTTCCCCAACTAGCCATATGACCCTGGTCAGCTGAGTCCACTATCACGACAACTTAATCTACAGCAAGGTCAGGTGGCATTATGCCACTTCTGTCTGAGCTGAAGGCGATGGAGGCATCTCCAAATGAAATGGCTCTAGAAGTGTTCAGCAATGATCTGGCTTTGTTTCCATCTTTGACTGGCGATAAAGTTAACCTGGTCCATATGCCACCTGTGGAAATGAGGCATCCTGGTGCCCCATGGCCATGAGAATGGGTACGATTGGGTCAGGATCAGCAATATCAGACGATATTTAGCCAAGGGGTTTAGCATTAAGGATCCCTTCCATTTTACTGAGTGTCGTGAAGAGGACTTCTTCAGGCACTATTTGATTTGATCCTTTAGGATAACCTGGAGTGTGGACTTAACTGACCTTATTTCCCTCTCCCAGTCACCTCCAAAATGTGGTGATAGGACCAACACCAACATGCTGTTCAATGACCGCCGGCTTCTTTGCTGGATTTCAGATGTGACCTCAGACACTGAGCATCATGTGTTACATAAAAGATGAATCCTGACACTTTCTGAAGTTAATTGAATGTATTATTATTAGTTTTAAAGTATTTTTTCAAGTTGTAGTTATTGTATTGCATCTTACTTAGTTGTAATGGTTAATGAGCTCATCTAGCATTATGACACTTGTCCATCTGATCAAAACCCCAAATCCCTTGTTACAGTTTGAAACAAGGACCTGAGGCACATACAGGCAGCACTGCAGGAAAAGTGTCCATTTATTTACAATAGTGATCACATGGAGTCACACTTTTGTTATTTCTTGTTTATAATAGTTTGCCGTTTCTGGACTGTGCTGTGCACACTGAGGAGAATGGAAACAATAACATTAAAGTTTACTGGAAGCCCACACACATGGACCACACACTCTTGGACTCCCACCACCCTCTGGAACAAAGACTTCGAGTAATCAGGACCCTACAACACTGGGTAGAAAATGTTCTAGAAGGGAAGGGTTATCAAAATTGGGCTTTCATCAAAATGGCAAAGTTGCACAGTAAAGAAGTTCAGACACCAGCTAGGAAGAATCAGAAAGGAGAGTCTTCTCCAAGCACAACATCCCAGTGTACTTCAGACCCAGCCACACACTTAGACAAAAACTGGTTCATCCCAAAGACAAAACTCCCAAAGACAAGCTAAACAACGTAGTGTATGTTGTGCAGTGCAGCAAGGAATGCTCAGACCTCTACATTAGAGAGACCAAACAGCCACTTCATAAACGCATGGCACAGCATAGAAGAGTCACCTCCACGGGACAAGACTCAGCTGTCCATCTGCATCTAAAGGTCAAAGGTCACTCTTTGAGGATAACAATGTTAACATTTTGGACAGAGAAGATAGATGGTTTGAAAGAGGAGTGAAAGAAGCCATTTATGTCCACTGTAAACGACCACCTTTGAACAGAGGCGGTGGTTTACGACAGCAGTCCCCAATCACGGACCAGAGTCATTTGGTACCGGGCCGCGAGAGTTGTGAAATTTAGGTTTTTCAGGGTTTTTATCGATAACTCGGTTTCCCTAGGTCTTTTCCCGTCTTGTAGTTGTGTGTCTTATTTTGAAAGAAATACCATAGCGACCAGAGGCCATTTGACCTCAGTAAGTAATATGATAGGATGGGGCAAGGTTTTACAATGACCTCACCTGAAACCTCTGCTGATAATGACCCACACACTTTTCACAGCTTAGTTAATGTGCTGATACACATAATCAATAGTGGATCAATGACCCTCTTAGGGACACTCCCACTAGGGTTTAAAATCTGTGACTTTCCACTATTTGGTCTTAGAACTCAAGAAGCTTCTTGGATGAGTGAAACAACTTGAAGAAACTTAAAGAAGCCAATTTGCTTTTCTTTCCAAGCTCTTTAAATAAACACTGTACATATAAGTCATGATATCTATAATAGTACCTGTCCAGTGGCTAGTTCCATAACCACATGGAGGCAGGGACCTCACAGCACATCTGTTATGTTTACAAACGTCAAGAAGTCACAAGCAAAGTGAGAGCACACCACAGCACATGGTTTAAACAAGTAAAGTTTATTTATCAAAACGATTTATTATTCACATAGACATAACATTATTTCGTCATCCCCCAAAATACACATTCAAAGCACCACAATGGCAGCCCAATATTAGACTGCTATTAGCTGTCAGCTCTGTAGAGTGGGCAATCATAATGAAGCAGTTCATTTAATTTGTAGATTCAAGCTGCTCTTCATATGTTTGCCCACCAGGTGGCACCAAAAGCTATTGAAAAGCTTTAAGTGATGAACCTTTTTTAAATACAAGCTTCAGTAAGCTTCATTTGCCCATCGCTAGTTTAGGGTCATGTTGAATGAAATGAATCATGTGTAATTTGAAAATCTGTCATTTTATTTTTCTATGCTATCCTCACTGACTAATTACTTGTGACTGGCACCTCATTAGCAAATGAGCAAGCAGTGTTTCACAGTCAGACCCACTCGTCCTTTTTCTTAATCTCAAACAGGACGTCATGATCATCACAGTAACTATTCTCATTTATATAATTGCAACAATGTTTTTTTTGTTTGTTTTTTGGGGGGGGTTGACACAAGGGAGGCACTCCCTGATGTTCATTAGAAAAATGTTACACTGGTTTTTATTTTCATTTAATTTTTACATTAAAATACATTTTCTTTAAATGGGTATATAAACTATATAATATTTTAAGTATTAAGTATTAGGGTAGTATGTATATGCGCACCGCAGGGTATTCATTTTAATTTCCATCCTGTTTATTGTGAAGGAAAACTTGAGTCTTGTTTATTTTTTTATTTATACCTGAGAATTAGTCATTTCTTTTTGGGATCATGGCACAAACTGAGGCCTGAAAGAAAGGGAGTCAACTGTGTGTTAACAGCTCTAATGCTAACAAGGCACATTTGTTTTCCTTTAGAGTCTGTTACTTCAGCACCAACGGGTGGAATGAATCAGTCAGGTAAGAAACATTACATTTTCAGTGTTTTTCTCAGGTACTGTTCTCTTCTTATCACTTTGAAAGTCAGAGAAGTCTAACCAGTCTGACATCAAGAAAAAAGTGAACTGCAGCTATTTCTCTGTAAACCCCTGAGGTGGTCATGTGGGGAAATTCCAGTAGATTAACATTTTGTGAAATACTCAGACCTATATGGCACTAAAAGCCATGCCACTATCAAAATCACTTAAATTATCCTCAGTTTGAACTTGAGCAGGGTTTTTTGACATGTCTACATGCTACTGAGTTGCTGCCATATCACTGGCTGATTAGATATTTGAATTCATGTGCAGTTGAGCAAGCTTATCTAATAAAGTATCTGGTAAGTGAATAAAAACAGTTGGACATAGCAAAATTTCCAGATCCATGTTTAAACACATTATATATCAGCTTTACTTTTCATGGGATATAAATAGTGTGAACGCATGATGTTTAATGTTTCCTTGTCTTTTCAGGCCTGACCTGGAGACTAATTATTCTTCATGCTTTGGCGTGCTTGTTGGTTTGCACATAGAAGAGGAAATTTATATATTTATATACATTAACAGACACAAACCTGTAAATTTACATAGAATCTAAATCCCACCTGTCCAGCAGAGACCTAAATAAAAACTTTGCCAAAGGATACGTGTGTGCTCAATCTTTTTCCAGAGGATGTGAGATGTAACTGTCATTCCTTTGAATTAGGTTGATACATTGGAAAGGTAGTGGAGACCTTTGTTTGGTTTTTACAGACAACCACAACTAAACACAGTGTATCTATTCATACAGCAGGTAAAACTAAGTAAAAGTATTGAACACGTCACCAGTTTTCTTAGTAAATATATTTCTAAAGGCGCTATTGACATGAAATTCTCACCAGATTTCGGTAACAATCCATCCAATCCACACGTGCAAAGAAATCAAATCATAGATGTTGGGTTAAACTTGCTTGTTTTGGATTTTTTTTGTTTTTTTCCCCCCTGTGTAGTTCCCCTCAGTTTCTTTGTGTTTGTTCCCTGTGGCCATCCCTCTGTTCTTTATGTCATTCCAATGACTTTGACTTTGACTTTTTGGTTGTACTTTGTTAGCCCTGGATTGTCTTTGCTTTTGTGGCCCTTTAGGTAGCAGGATGTTAGAGTTAATTCTTACTTGATTTTCCTAAATATTTGGAAGTTTCCATTTCACATATGATGATGAGAGTAAGTCCAGCTCATGTGAAATATCGTGTTCTAAACTACCCTGAAAATTAGAGATTGTGTTTGAGTTAAACCAACTACACCTATACTGTTCAAGTACCAGAGACAGATGTGCAAACTGTAATGGACTATGAGTGCATAATATATGAATGAATGAATCGAGGACGTTTTTGTTTCGTAAAGCAATGACAACACTTTGGTGGAAGAAATTATAGATTCGTCTTTTTCATTTTTTTAGTTTAGAGACCCATAAATGTTTATTCTAAAGGTCTTTACACACCGGTTGTGTAAAATCCATGTGAATATGTCGTGCGTTTAAACTGTTTTTCGGACTCACCTGTTCTTCATGCAGCTGTTCACACCGACCACGTATTTTCACTGGACGAATTTGCGCAATTTTTTGTTCGAACCAAGCTTGTTTTTTCAGATCTGAATCAGGGCTCTAGAGTGCGACCAATTTGGTCGCAAATGCGACCAAATTTTTCAATGGTAACAAAAAAAAAAAAAAAATCTCTGCAACTCTCCGTGTGGTCAACAACAGACACACATTATGCCCCTATCGTGGACTAAACCAATCAGAGATAGTCAGGGGCGGGACCTCTCTGATTGGCCGTGGTCCAGTTGAAAGGTGGATAGAGGGAGGTGAGTAGCTTGAATAAAGCGATATCGATTCATTAAATCCTGAATCGACTTTTAAATATAAATGTGTTTTGCCAGAAACGCCAAATTCTTAGATTAAAGCTCACAAAACTATTTCAACAACCACCAAACAGCAAATGAGAGCAGGCACACGGATTCCACACAAAGACGTAAACACAGACCCGACACATCAGAATCAGCTTTCTGTTTCTCGGGTTTCTCACCCGATGGCCCGAACACGGACACGCTGTCGGAGCTCAGCGATTCTGATGCGTCGGGTCCGCTCTGTTTCCGTCTTTTTGCGCTGATTCTGAGCTGCAGGTTTTGTCTCTCCAACCAAAATTCGTGGAGCCAGCAGCAAAAGAAGCAGCAAACTACGCTTCACATTTGATCAATGTCCATGAATTCACTCTGAGTTTTGCTGTTTTGCTTCCACCACGATAAAAATCACACGTCATGCACAGCTCTCCCTCTCTCTCTCTCTCTCTCTGTACTTCAAGAACAGTTTCCCGTCTCAAATCTCTGTTTTCTGCATTTTTCATTAGCTTATTACCCACCAGTCTACCGTTGTTTACAGCGCTGTCGGCCGCTGTCTTTTTCTTTTCTTTTTCTTTTTTCACTTAAATGACCTCGGACAAGAAAGCCTAATTTCTGCTGTTCAATACTGAAGAAATTTAAACTTTTTAAAATTATGCAAAATTGCAGAATATTGCAGAATATTTTTAAGGTTATCTGCTATAAAACGCCAGACCAGGAAAATCTCCTTCATGTTTTTCTGTGTTTTATTCTCAGTTACTTTGACACAAAGGCATCTGCTGTGATGTTCACAATTCTGATGCAGTCTCATGTGTATCAGTACTGATAAATGATCAGAATTATAATATTTCTGACTGTCTGAGACTAAATTCGAATCGAATCAGGATTATAGAAATTAGCCTAGGCCTGACAGAAGTGGATGTAGCTGTGGGTAATGAGAAAAGATGAAAAGAACTATTGATAACTTTTGTGTTAAGTTAAGGCCTGATCCGTATGAAATTCATAGCCAGCTCTGACACGGTGCCATCAATCTTTGAATGCTGAAAAAGCAGCAGTGTATCCAGAAAACACATTATATGCTGCAATAAATCCACTGCCCAAGTGTCCCCTCTCCCCACTGCCTTTCAGCAGCATGCAACAGCAAACAGGTCGTCAGAGGAGCCAAGATGATGATTAAGTTTAACATTTTCTACAATATTGACAAAGCAATTTAAGCACAAGATTGTTAGTTAATCATTTAGAAATGAATATTATCTGTATGGACTGCAATTTCCCCCCCAAAAAAGTGCACATGTAAAACTGCGGTGTTAAGCGATGCGGTTGAAAAATTTGAGTGCTCCTGACTTTGGTGCCGGTGCGCCTCACCGGTGCGCCCATGGCAAAAAGTTAGTCTAGAGCCCTGTGAATACAGTATTTTTCTGATTATAAGGCGCAGTTGTTCTCCTAACTGAAGTTTGGTCCGTTTAAACCTCACGTTAACTTTTATTGAGAGGAAAAAAGTTAGCATTCATCCTCCAGCCTGTGCTAACATAGCTGTGTCACTAGCGATCACTTAGCACATCATTATATACCAGCTAGCCAAAGCTGTGACAAACGTCACTGCTGTTTAGTTTTCTGTCTTCATTTATGTTGGAAGTGATAGCAGAGCTGTACGTTTGAATGTTTCAGAAATCTCTCAGTCAGAACATGCTATATCATGTTTAGGTGGAAGCTAGCGAGCTAACTTCCTGCTAACTTCTAACTCTGTTAAATTTAATAAATTCTGTTTTCATGGATGCCTGGATGTTAAACTTAATTGTTACACCTGGTAAAGCAGCAACGCTGATCATTTTATTAAAGATGAAAGAATTTAGACAGTTTTTAACTCTCAGTGATGTTTAGGACCCAGATTACTCCGCGAGGCTCCTGACTACGGTAGCCGTAATGCTCCAACAATCCATCAAGCGGTGCGGCTTCGTAGCTTACCAAAGTCGTACTAAAACAGTTTTTGACAGATTTTTGAGCGCCGTGCACCACATAGAATCAGTTCGAGATCAGTAAGCACAACCAGAATTCATACATAAGGCACAGGATTTTAAGTGCGCCTTATAGTGCGGAAAATACTGCATACAGCCTCACACACACAGCTAGACGCTGCTCTGGGCCAGTCAGCTCCCTGAAACGATTTCCTTGCCTCAGATCTGGTCCCAACTCTGCTAACAAGAGCTCAAACGGCTCCACTGACATTCTTTGACATGTATGATCAACTCCAAGATCAAACCATAATGTTCTCCCTGCTGCTGCTTTCTCATGAGAATTGGATGTCAGTGCTAATAAGTGTGTGTGCTTGTACAAAGGGCATTCAGGCTCTGTATTTACAATCTGTCTAACTGATGAAGATTATGAGGAGGATGTGATGCCTATGTAAAGTGCTGAGGTTTGTCTCTTTGTTAGGATGAAGCCATCCTCAGCTTCAGGTAAGGAAAAGCGGAACAAAAGATAACTAAATACATCTCTCCACAGCCGCTGATGAATTCTACAAAAACAAGAAACAGTTCATTATAAACACTTGCAGTAAAATTCACCAGTCATTTACCAGTGACATCCATTAACGGACTAATTACTGCAGAGTAGAATTAACTGGGACAGAACAGAATTTCAACAGTGTACTGTATAAAGTGGAACTTTATTCGGCAAATGTCCAGTAGTCCAGCCTGGAAGTAATAAATGCATGAACTAGTTTTTCAGCGTCACTCTGAGACAGGATATTTCTAATTTTAGAGATGTTGCACAAATGGGAGAAAGCAGTCTTACATATTTGTTTAATATGTGCGTTGAAGGACATGTCCTGGTCAAAAATGACTCCAAGGTTCCTCACAGCATTACTGGAGGCCAAGGTAATGCCATCCAGAGTAAGAATCTGGTTAGATACCATATTTCTAAGATTTTCAGGGCCGAGTACAATAACCTCAGTTTGATCTGAATTAAGAAGCAGAAAGTTAGCGGCCATCCAGGTCTTTATGTCTTTAAGGCATTCCTGCAGTTTAACTAATTGGTGTGTGTTACCTGGCTTCATGGATAGATAGAGCTGCGTGTCATCTGCATAGCAGTGAAAATTTATGCTATGTCTTCTAATGATGCTGCCTAAGGGAAGCATGTATAATGTAAACAGAATTGGTCCTAGCACTGAACCCTGTTAGAGTCCATACTAGTTACTAAGTCCTGCAACAGACTGGCAACCTGTCCAGGGTGTACCCTGCCTCTTGCCCCAAGACAGCTGGGATAGGCTCCAGTCCCGCCGGGACCTTGAAAAAGGGTTAGGGTTATAGGCCATAAGAAGATCATTTGTAACCTTCACTAAAGCTGTTTCTGTGCTGTGATTAGCTCTGAATGATTAGCACATCATGATTAGATGATGCACGCCATCATCTAATCATGCCTTTATCCCAGGGGCTGTGCCTCCGAGGAACCAGAGCGAGCGACAAGGTTTTCCAAGACCTCTGTCTGTCACTCCACCTGTTCCTGCAGTGTCTCCAGTTGTTTGTGATGCATCGCCACCAGCTGAGCAATCAGCTGCGCCACCATCTGAGGCAGTGCCTAAACTGGATGCCCAGGTTGGGGCTCCGGCATAACGGCCAGGTTTTCAATTCAATTCAATTTTATTTATATAGCGCCAAATCACAACAACAGTTGCCTCAGGGCGCTTTGTATAAAGTGCCTTTGGCACCACTGTGGAAGGACCTGGCACTGTGTGTGTGATGTTCATGATTAACATGCCTAACATGCACAACAAAATTCTGGAGAATATGAGCATTTGTTTTTGTAATGTTCTGCTGTAAAAAGTGACTGTAAAATGTGTTGGGTTCATTTTATGAGAGAGAAAAGACAAATATGCTCAAAATTTATTAAAGAGACGTCTTTCTGCTCGCTCAGGAGACCCACACCAACAGAGCACCACACCCAGACAGTAAATGCTTTTTATTATGTGTGATCAGCCGGACACTAAGGTGATTGGTCAAAACAGTTTAGGTCTGGTGTCGGCTCAGGTTTCTTCTTCTGCAGCTTTCTGGCCACTTCGCCCATCACCATAGCAACCACCTCTTATCCTCCATCAGACCTGCATAAAGACGGAGCTGGGGTGCTTTCCATAAGAGCAGTTTTATGACGGAGGCCCCATTGCTGTGAAGGGTCTAAGTGTATTGTAGAGAAGTTTTGGAAGTAGACTGTTACTCTGATACAAACAGACACAAGACTGTGTAAAAAATAAAACACAAATATGTGATTCTAATTATAAGTTATTCAATTCAATTTTATTTATACAGCGCCAAATCACAACAACAGTCTCCTCAAGGCGCTTTATATTGTAAGGTAGACCCTACAATAGCCAATGAGCCTCTCGCATATATTGTGGAATTTGTATAAAATATTTTTATATGTGCATTTTATATGTTTATGCATTTAATTTTCTTTACGCAAAGTTTCATCAAGATCGGTCTTCTCATCCAGGAGGAAGTAAGGAACACACATACATAAAAACTTTACAGTACGATGATTACCCTTAGAAAAGTGTTCCAAAGGCATAATGTTGCATGATGATATTCCAGTGTAAACATGTATAAAGGATAATCTGACATAGATTTGGTTGTTAAACTAGAGAAAGACTAGCTCTGTGTATACCTGTGCTGTTAGACCGGCATAAGATGATCTCAAGAATAAAACTAGGTCTGATTTCAATTCAATTTCGGGGAAACCTGCAGTCAGCTGAGACCAAGGAAGTCACTTGGATGAGTGACGAAACATTTCTCCCACTGAAAACGCTGCGTCCAGATGAACAGAATCAACCGTTTGGGATTTACTTACCTGGAAGAGTGAGTAAGACCTTTCTGAGTTCTAGCATATTTTTCACTTTGTTTCAAATCATCAAAACATTTTACTATTAGATAACTCCAGTAAAAACTTTGCATTTTTAAAATGAAGATTTCACTTTAGATTGAGTAAGTTAACCATTTGTTCCGGCTGTTTCCCGTAATAAATGGATTAAGTTAAAAACTGCATGTTGTATTTACTGGGGACATCTATGTCGAACGTTAACAACATGAAAATATGACAAATATGCAAAAAAAATAAGGAAACAGGAAGGGGGAACTTCACAAAGCTCTGTGTCATGAGAATCTGTTTCACCTGCTCGGTTGATTGTTTTTCCCCCGATTATTATTATTTTTTTCCAGTTTATTTCCTCCTGTCAAACTGTGGCATTTGTGATATTTTGTACTTCTCACATAAATTAACCTATTTATGATGAAGGGTTTTTCTTTTTACCATAGAAATAGCCAACTCTAGCAACAGAACATCCAATCAATTATGCAGCATTTATTGTCAGGTCTTTTATATGGTTTGGGAAACTTGGCATAGGCAATGAAAACAATAAATATGACATTTTCCCTAATGTAGCATTTTACACAATGTACAATATGTGTTTCTTTCTCCACAGCTTGCTTGATAATGTTCTATACACATTTCCAAACAAATAAACATATCTCCATGCAAAAACCCTGAAAATGGGATGTGCACAAAAAAAGATAATAAAACACTAAATGCATTTCTTGTAATGAATTTGTGTCAATAAAAACTGCTAATAAACCACAAAGAGAAATGAAAAGTTGTGCTGTTTAATCGACATAAAATAGATTAAAAAATGGCCCATCTGCTTAAGAGTTTCCTATGATGGTGCAGTTTGGATAATACTGCCTGTTCCTGCTCATTTCTGCCGAGTTTATTTGTGTGTATGTGTGGAACTGCTTGGATCAGTAGTCAGTGTCAGAGCCCTCGGCATTGTCCACGTTCCGGGAGAGCATGTAGTTGTCCATGTCGATGGAGCGGCAGTTATTGATGGCGTAGCGCAGCCTCTCAGCCATGACAGCCTGGCTTGAGTACGGAGGCAAGCGCAGCTGGAAGAAACACGTCTGAGAGGTGGGCAAGCTGTCATAGGGCTGTGGAGGACACACAACAAATTCCAAATTACAGCAGGCTAAACTCTGCTCTCTTCTTCTAAATTCAATTCAATTGGCACCAAATCACAACAACAGTGGCCTCAAGCCACTTTATATTATAAGGTAAAGAACAAACAACAATACACTAAAGATTTAATGGAAAGTGAGTGAATGTGAGTGAAGAAGAAACATGCAAGCGGTGATGCATCATGAGAAGCCCCAGCAGGTCAGGCCTATTGCAGCATAACGAAGGAAGGGTTCACGGTCATCCTAGCTATAAGCTTTATCAAAAATGAAAGTTGGAAAAATACAGAGTTTCTGTCTACCACATCCAAACTGGGCGGTGATTACACAGAAGACGGACGTGAAAGCTGAAGGCTCTGCCTCCCATTCTGCTGTACTTTAAATATCCTGGTGTAACATAGTATTGCCTAGATTAGCTCTTCTCCATGTTTGCTGTGGGAAATGGGCACTAGTTTGAGAGTGGCTTGATGGGGTTGGATTAACTGAAGCCAGGTGTGTTTGACTGCACTGACTCTGCTCTATCTGTAGCCCACACGACAAGCAAGATATTTTGTGACTCTGTGCAGGTATGGCACATGGCCAGATTCAAGATAACTTAGATGAAATATGTTTATGATGGACAGTTTGTTGCTCTGTGAATTGTATAATTAAGATGAGTGATGGAGAAATGAAGCTTTCTGAAGCACTGAAGCTTCATTACTCGAAGCTTTTCAGCACAGTCCTCTTTGGTGACATCTGGTGGCCAAAAATATGAAGAGCAGCATGAAACTACAAATTAAATGAATTGCTCTATTGAGATTGTCAACTCTACAGAGCTGAGTTGACGGTTTCTGTTTAATATCATGTGACAGTTTTGTCTGATATCGGGCTGATATAGTGCTTTAATTAATTTTTGGGGTGACAAAATAAACATAAAATATTCTGTCTATTTTATGAACAAATCCAAAATAATTTCCTTTGGGATTATTAAAGTATTCTGATTATGAAATCATTTTGATGACTAAACCTTTCTTGTTTAAACGTGTGCCATGCTGTGTTCTCCCTTTGCCTGTGACTTCTTGATATTTTTTATTCATAAAAAAAAGGACTATATATTATAATGTGCAACGCAATCTTTTAATAGGCTGGGAGTACGCTTGTGCTGTGAGGTCCCTGCCTAGCTTGATTATGTATTTCACCAGTGACCAAAGCTTATATAAGACCACACCAACATAAAACCAGGGTTCACAAAGTGCTGTACATATAGAAATAGCATAAACAAATAAAATAAAATTTAATTTAATTTAATAAAATTGCTCCAAAGGGGCTGTAGCTGCCCGTTTGGAGCAGCCACCTCAAAAGGACCTCTAAATTTTTACTTAGTTTTTGGTACCTTAAGGAGCTGCTAAGTGGCGAACCTAAGGGAGCGGGTCGGTGTATATGGCTGTAGTAGCTCTGAGAGGTAAGGTCCATTTAGAGATTTAAAAACAAATAAAAGAACTTTTAAAAACGATCCTAAAATGTACAGGTAGCCAGTGGAGTGAAATTAGAATGGGGGTAATGTGCTCAGACTTTTTTGTTCCAGTTAAAAGACGCACTGCATCATTTTGCACAACCTGCAGACCCACAATAAAGTGTGTTACAATAATCCAGCCTAGATGTAACAAAGGCATAGATTACTGTCTCAAAAAGCTGCTTTGATAAGATGGGCTTTATTTTGGCTGATTGCCTCAAATGAAAAAAAACTCTGACCAAGTTTAAGATCTGCCTCCATTTAATTAATGGAGGCTCCCAGACTAGTGATGGTTATAATTCTGTCACTATAAATGTAAGGTGTGTTTCTTATGTACATTTTAGACCTGCGGGTAGAACTCCTTATTAAAGTGGTTTTTATTTAGGAATAGGCAGAACATCTTCTTTTTGTTGCTGACTCCATATCTCAATGTCGCGCAGTGGTTCACTATGTCTCGCACAAAAGCTCCACAAAAACACACCACAAATCCTGCCAATGATTCACTTCCTTATAAACCACTGAATCAGGTGATGTGATCAGGAGTGATGTGCTGATGAACTAAGCCTCGGCACAGTGTTTCTGAAGCACTGTGTTGTTTTTTGACACCTGCACCTACTTAATTAATTCACTAATTAAGATGCAGGCCAGGGCTACTATAAGCCCGAGCCTAAAGGCAGAGTCGGTTTGCTGAGGTTGAAGACAAACTGTCCTACATTTTAAGATTAAGATAATGGCTGTAGAGTAAAAACTGTGGACACAGCAGCAGTTGAAAGATATAATTTGAGATGAATCTTGGCTGGGTGAGAGAGAGCCCATCAGGATGCAGGTGTGAGGACTGGTTGCTATAGTGACTCTTGTCAGGTGACCCAGACTTCTGTCAGCTTCAGGTTGAAATAGACAGAAATTTGTCCTGAAACAAATGCTTCCTAAGAGAAAACTGTTGTATCAGAAAAAGTCTTTCACCGTGAGCGCCAACAACTTCTAGTCTACCAATTCTTAAATTTTCACATCTGTCGAGTTTAGTATGTGGATGTCGTGACAGTGTAAAACAGCCTGTGATTTTCAGACGGCATTTAGAACTGTTTTAACATTGTTCCCAGTGGAAGAGTTGGATGGAGGAGGCAGCGCTTTGGGGACATTTATGAGAGAACCATAATATCTATCACAATAACAATAACAGGGGATGAAAGAGGATACCAGTGGTTATTATTTTAGAGTAAAATGATGGGTTTTTTGGTTTTATTTAGCCCATTTTTCAATTTTGTACTTCTACTTTTTACACTTAAGTTTGCTGATAATTTGGTAATCTAATTAAATTAAGCTTATTCAGGAAGTTCAGCTTTGACTATTTCAAATATTTTTAAACATTTCAGGCAAAATCTTTCAATTTCCAGCATTCACATTGCATTTTTGCTAGGAAATGCAAAAATATGTTATTGTACACTCATAACGATAGTTTTCTAGTATTGTCCTGAGTTACGCAGCGGTCCATTGAAGATGGAGTACCAAAAGAACCAAAATGCCCCCAGATTAACTTAGACTGAGGTCCTCTGTCTCTGAATTGCCTTATCCAGAGAAAAGTTATTTTACCTGCTCAGCTCATTGCCAATACTTAGATATCTAAATATCACTTAGATTCCCCAGGAATTTAAGGAAAATAATTGTGCATTTATTCGTGATGACAATGCACTGCTTTACTCACCCTGTCCACCTTCATGATCTGAAACCTCTGGGAGATATCAGCTGTGTTAGCAGGGAGCCTGGAGCGACCTGAGACAAAGCGCATGAATAGGACACGCTCCTCGTTGGAGAACTCCTCCAGGGTCTGCCAAAACCATTGCACCAAGGAGTGCTGTTCATCCACCTCTCTGTAGCGCACCACCTTCTTGAGCACATCGCAGCAGATCTCCGGCATGCCACAAACCATCTGCTCCAGCTGCTTGGCAGTGAGCAGGGACAGTAGCGGCACCGGCACGATCCACGACATGCCCTCACGCACTGCTGCCACCTGGAAGAGATGAGCCCATAGGAGAAGACTTATGTCTGTGTTAAGGCCAAAGTCACATGTTTTATCTAATTGTCAGAACGGCTAAATAATAGAGATGTTCTTGTTTGTTTCCAGTCCTGCACACAGCTTGTTTTTATTAGGTTTGCCATGTTGAAACAGCAGACAAACACTGTGTCTGTATCTGGATCATCTATACATTCCCCTGTGAATGCTCAGTGGCTAACAACTTGTGACTGAGAAGTCATTAGCCAACGAAGTTTTGAAACAGTATGACCAAGACGTACAAGACAGACTTTTTTTCGTTCAATTTAATATGACCCAAATAAACTCCAAAGGAAAGTCAAGTCAAAATGCTTCTCAGACGTCTATCCGAAGTCTTTTTTTACAACCACAGCTATGGCCAATAAGCGGGTCTTTGACCCAACACAGGTTTAAGACACTTCCACACGGACCTAATTTTTATGACTTTGAAGTTACAACCATGTTTTTAATAAACACATATTTGTTTGTTTTTTTAAAAAAAGAAAAAGAGATTACAGTACAATATATACAATGTTGTGCTAGTCATCCTTTTTCTTTGCAAATTTTCCAAACAGAAACTTGCGGTGTAATGTATACACACACCGAAAGTAAAAATTATCCTCAAAAAAACCACACTGTGAAAAGAGTCAACATCAAGCCAAGATGAGCTCGTCCTGATGTTTCTAAACAGGAAACATAAAACACTGAGACTCTGAGTCCATCCAATCTGAGGGGAAATAGTAACATTTTACTATTTCCATATCATTGCATGATTTGAGTTACAATTGCATTTGTTGCCCAAGGCAGTGATCTGATTGGTCAGATCTGTTTATTCAGATCCAGAAAATTGGAAAAATTTAGTTTATGGTGTTGTACTGAATAGGTGAGTCCGAAAAATATTTTTAATACACAAAATATTTGCACGAATTTGACGTGTCCGGTGTGTAAAAGCCTTTTCTGTACCTGACGGTCGATTTCATGCAGTCTGTACTCAATAGCTCTTTCCACATATTCCTTCCTGTTGGAGAAAGTGAGAGGGATGCTGTTCCCTCCTGGGATAATGGGGACCATTTTACCATCTGCACTCTGCCCGACAAAGGAATCCAGAGGAATCATCTGCAAAACAAACACAAAAACTATGAGTACTGGCAAAGAGCTCACTGAGGTTAGAGAACTTTACTTTGTAAAGAAAGGGCCTCTGATGGAATTAAATTAATGATTTAAAAATATACCTAGAATCTCCACATCTCTAAGTCCTAAATAATAAACCTTGGGCCCTGTGGATCAGTGATAAACGGGGGAAAAAAGACAATTAATCTTTGTCCCCAGATCTGAGTTTGAAAAGAAAAACTGCTGTTTTTCTATATGAATGCGTAGTTAAAAACCAGTTATATCCATGGCCTAAAAGAAGAGGATCAAAATGAGGCTTTGTACTAGAATATGGCCAATTATATTATCAAAGAGAATGCATCAGAAAGACAAACAAAGCATAAAATACAAGTCAATAACTTCTGCAGTCATGGTAAATAAAGCCCACTGTGTAAGGTTTTCTATAAAAGCTTTCTACTAAATCTAACAACCGTTTATTTTTCTGTTCATTTATTCATTTCATCCAACGTATGACAGCTCATGTGGCAGAAATTAGCTCTCATCTACAGCGTGTCTTTTTTTTCAGTCTTCCTCCCCTCACCTCCAACTGGCTCCTCCTCCCTGAGCCTGCTGGAGGTTTCTTCCTGTTGAAAGGGCATTTTTCCTTCCCACTTTCGCCAAGAGCTTGCTCATAGGGGGTCTTTCGATTGTTGGGCTTTCTCTATATTACTGTAGGGTCTTTACCTTTCACCTTATAAATCCTAAAAACGCAAATCAAGCCGTGCATAACTATATATTGCTCTGCCCATCAAAAAGTCATCATTTATCGGACTGACGAATGTCGGTTGGAAAAATTTTAGATATTGCTCAACGTTAGACGATACCCAGCCCGCTTTGCCAATGTAGCCTCTCCCCCCGGCCTAATTCCAGGTTGGACCCAGGTAACCGTATCTCAAGCAAAGTAACATTACACAGGTTTTCTTTCATATTTCAACTGTTCTTAAATGTAGACATCTCCTTTGTTTTCTCTGTCGCACTAAAAATGAACCAAACATTGAATTAAATGTTCTATTAAACAATCCCAGTTAACACTGTAACACTGCTGAATGAATGAATGTGTTTGTGGCTGGTGGCTTGCTTTAGTGTGGTTTCAATTTAAATGTCTAAGTATAATCCTCAAACGATCCGCCTAACATACAGTCAAAATGCTTTTCTAACCTCATGGAAATTATCCTCCGTGATGCCGCTGTCTTCAATGTGAAGAATGCTTTTGAGTGTCTGCACATAGAGGAGGTCCACTTCCTCCAGGTCCTCCAGCAACAAGGGAATGCAGCACAACTGTTTCCAAACCAAAGGAGCCAAGTGCAGATCCAGGGGCTTCTTGGTGCGGATGGCTACCCCCATAAGAATACCTAAGAATTTAAACTGGAGCATGTGTTCATCCAGGCATGCTGATGGGTTGAGGAGGAATCTATCAAAATCAGAATCAGAATACTTTAATAATCCATAAGGAAACTATGTGGGTTACAGTTGCTCCAAGGCAATAACAGTAACAGACTAAACTATTACAAAGTTTACACATTTAAGAAATAGCACAATATACACACATACAAATCACTCAATTATAAATATCAAGAATATTATAGAGGTGAAATGTAGATAATTGACATTTGACTCTAACCTGTGAAACTTTGTCATTTGTTATTTTATTGTAGAGTGTGTGCAAAAGGGTGTAATTGTTGCAGTGTGTACAGCGTATTAGATGGAGGAGTTGCACAGGCAGGAATGATTTCCTGTGTCGTTCAGTCCTGTGTCTCAGTCCGTGCTCCTGTTACTAGCCAGCAAGTCATGGAGTGTGTGGGAGGTACTGTCCAGCATTGTCCTTATCTTGGACAACATCCACCTGTCAGAAACACCCTAAGGGAGTCCAGCTCCATCCCCATAACATTACTGGCCTTGCCGAGCAGTTTATTGAGTCTGCTGGCATCTGTGACCCTCAACCTGCTGCCCCAGCATGCAACAGCATAGAGGATGGCACTGGCCACAACAGACTCGTAAAAAATCCTGAGGGAGTGGTGTAGCTCTGGATTTCAGGCTGACTACAGGTAAGGCTGTAGGTGGGTGAGCTTTCACTGCAGTGTCGAAGCTGCTGAAAAACACATTCAACTCATTAGCTCCATCCTCACTGCCCCCAGCTCCTCTGCTGTTGGACGGCCTGAGTCTTGCTGCCACTCCACACCTCTCACATGTGTGAGAGGTGTGGAGTGGTGACTTCAACCATGTCACCTTAGACACAGTGTAGTGTCTAAGGTGACATGGTTGAAGTCACCCGAGATAGCAATGGAAGCACTCGGGTGCTGAGTCTGTAACTGGGCTATAGCAGAGTGGATAATGTCACATGCAGCTGTGGGGTTAGCAGAGGGAGGAACGTAACATTACAAGGGTAAATTCCCTGAGCAAATAATACGGCATCAGTCCAACAGCGCACTGTTCGGGCAACAAATCCGTTTTTTGATTGTTATGTGAGCACCGTTTGTTAACAAGAACAGCAAGCCCTCTTCCTTTCTGCTTACCGCTCGTGGCGCTGTCCCTGTCCGCCGGAATGGTGTGGAAGCCACACTGTCCACTGTCATCGGGAATACCCTGGTGCATCCGTGATTCGGTGAAACACATCAAGCTACACTCACGATATTCCCTTTGACTCCATGTCAGCACTGTTAGCTCGTCCATCTCGTTTGCTAGCAACGTTCCCCAATATAATAGACGGCAGACACGGTTTGTACCTCGTTCTCTCTTGAAGCCTCTGCTGAAAAATGTGGAACCCTTCACGAACGTACGTGTCATCCTTGCGCAGAGGCCATGCTAATCTTCCCTGTATCATATCCAATTTAGCGTACGTGCTTTCCAAAGCAAGCACCAAAGCCATCAAAGAAGTGTCTTTCTTTTATTTCAAACAAAGGATTAGTTACTCTCTTAAAGTCCTAAAACTTCCAACACATTAACTGACCTACATGTTTCATTAAGGTCTTCTCACCTGTCTCTGTTGTAGCCAACCTCTGCTGTGGCATTGGGAGATGGGATGAGCAGGTCTACAACTCCTGTCTCCAGTTCCTATGGATAGATATACATGACAGTGAAGAAGTAGTAGCACTAGTACATCAGACAGCTAGTAAACATACCTGACACATCTCTGTGATGGTGTCATCAAAGACCCCTCCTGCATCGTCAGCACCTTCTCCAACTAGTTTGACCTTCCAGGCTCTTGAGGGAAGTCGGAGATCTGAAGCATTCAACTTTACAACTTGCCGAGCAATCTGTACAAAGATTGGTTTACACTTCCGACCTCTGCAGAGTTCAAATGTGATGGAAAACCAAAGTGAAAAGGAAGAAGGGGGTTTTAAGTTTACCTTTAAGCACAAAATTATGTTTATAACATCAGTAGCTGATGAAGTAGTTATGCATCTATTTTTTTTTTACACAGTACAACAATTCCACCCTGGAACAGTTTCAAGCAACCATTAAAACCTCTAAAACACTGACATTCATACCAGTGATGAGTGCATGGAAACCTCTGACCAAAACTGCAGGCTAAAAATAGTTACCAAACAAACGGTGCTCAGTACTGACCGTGTGGAGATCCGTTTGACAGTGATCTGGGGACCGTAGTTCTTGCCCTGCACCATGGTCTTGCCTATCGATCGCACCATAGGCAGCGTATACACTCTGGGAGCCAAAAGGGGCCTTAACTGGCCCTGGACGATTCCCCAGGTACCGGCATTGTAATGGGAGGTACAGCTCTGCAGAATTAAAATGACATTTAGTATTTACTAATTAAGAGGAGCCCAAAATCTTTTGCCTACATTTGTGCAACGTCTAAACTACAGGGAAGAAAAAAATCTTTCCAATTAAGATATAACATAGTAGTTCCCTTTCAATCCATACAACACATATAGTTTGGGATATCACGCCCCTGCATGTTGTGGCTTAAGACACTTCTATTCATGCCCTGTGATGACACATATACAACCCTACACATATAGACTTCTGTAATCACATTGATCCTGCAGTTTTTACACTTCACCTCAGCGTAAGAACTGAGGGGATGCCAAGTTGGGCTAGCTACTGATAGTTAGTGCTGTTGTCTGCTGGCATGAAGTCAGTTTAACTGCCTCGCTGGTGTTAGCCTCCACTGCTCAGTTGGTGTGTGGGCTTCCCACAGAGTGGAAATTTTAAGTCTCCTTGTGTAGCACTGTTGCTTTGCATTTTGGCATGAGTACCAAACGGAAGCAAGCAAAGCAGAAATCTTCTGTTTCTCCCGTCCTAATGAGTGCTGTTTGCATGACAAGGACCAGCATGAGGTTGCCCTGTCTGCCTGGGGACTTAACACGCTAGGAAAAGTAAGCCTGTGTATGTTGTTGCCAGCTCCAGGGCTCGACGGAGAAAGTGCTAGAACGGCTGTTGCACTGCAATACCCTCGCTAGGGTTCCAGCTTTTCCAAATCTGAAGATGAGGAGTATCTGGTCGATGTCCCTGCAAATATCTGGACTGACCATCTCCTCCACCATCTTAGAAATCTCTGGCAGTTTGTGGAGTTTTTCCTTCCAGCGGATCCGACAACAGCCTATAACTGCCTTCCAGTATTCCCAGACTTTGTCTCCGAGCTAACTGCTTCACCGCTAACCGTCTTGGGTTAGGGAATCCCCAGCTATGGACAGTATTTGGAGCTGGACAGCACAAAGAAGGCTGGCTTAGCCAACCCGCCTCCTACGGAATGGCTGTAGCTGGTAAATTTACCATTTACATTTCTGGAGACATCCCTGGCAGCTTATCTGGCCCCATTCCACATATATGGTGTAGCTGATCCCGCATCTCTTCCATCCAAGCACTGTACATGCTCTGCATCTCAGCTCGACAAGATTTATAATGCTGAGGCGGGCACTGCCCATGCCATGAGCTCAGTCACTATGATACAGTCGTACCAGGCGATGTACCTGGTGGAACTTGGGTCCATTGTTTTCCCCAGACAACTACTTCTACCTTAATGAGAACCACGTCAAAATGGAATACATTCTCCGTGCCCTTTGTGGTGTGCTCCCTAACAGAGAGATGGCTTCAATAATAGTAGCACATCTGACCTTTTCTGACGTCTCAGATAGGGACAGTGCCATCTACTTGGGTGAACCAGTATCTGTTGTCAGGTCATTTGAATCTGAACTGAGGAAGAAGCAGACGGTAGCTTTGCGTGATATCATCCCCAGACATGACACAAATCCCAAGTTCGCAGTTTGGTCTCGCAGGCTAGCTGTTCCTCTTCCCACCGGCAAGAGTGGACCGACTGCTGCTAATGTGGGTGTACCACCAGCGAGAGCCCAGTCTCTGGGGTAACTTCCACGCCAGACAGCCTGGAGCTAAGGTCCACCTTAGGGCCCCAACGCCCAGGAGAAAGAAGTCTCAGTCCTCCTAGCTATGGGATTGAGTTAAGAAATGCAGGGAGATGCTGCTTCCCTTCTGTTTAAGTTGTCAGTCCCACAAGGCACTGCACTTTGCTAACACAGTCTCCCAAGCACAAACCCCCCTGCACACAAAAATATATTTTTGCTGTTTCAGGTTGTAATTCCTAGTTCGGACTTGTCAGATGTTCAGGTGACCACATCAGGTAATCCCACGTTTCTCACCCTCATCAGTGAGAGGAGTCTGAATTTCAGAGCAGCACAGGCTGGTTTCAAGCTCTCAACTTTCTTTGTCCAGTTCTGGGCCAGCATGTATTAGTCAGGATAGAAAATTCAACAGTGGTCTCTTACATAAACGTCCAGGGAGGGGCACGTAATCCTTGACTGTTAAACCTATCTCACTCTCTGCTTTTATGATTTAGTGTTCATTTTCTGTCTCCAAGAGCCACACATGTTGGGGCTGGACTTTCTCTCCAGGCAGGAACCCGGGAGGAGGGAATTAATATTACACCCTTTACTAGTGGCCAGTTGTGGGATCTGTTTGTTGAGGTAAAAGTAGACTTTTTGCCCTCATTCTTCTATGCAATTGACCACGATGCAACCATTTCCATCGGAGGACTTTGGAAAGCGTACATCAGCAGCACCTCTCTCTGACACTAGTGGCCCCTTGGTGGCCACTAAAGTCTGGCATTCAGAGATTATCAGTCTGCTGGCTGCGAGGCCCTGACAGCCTGCTCTCTATAGGGACCCCCACTTTCAGGCTGAAGGATAGGTGATTCAATTGCATCCAGCATTGTGATGACTGCATGCTTACCTACTGAGAGGTCAATTTCAACAACTAAGGGTCTGCCCCGAGGACAGAGTGCTGACTTTTGGCTTGTGTCTGAAACACAGTGTTTATACAGTGTACTGAGGAAGTCACAGACTGAGACTGAAGACTGAGACAGGGGGGTGCTAATTCAGCTGCATATTTAGGTTACTGGCTCCTTCTAGTGCAGTCGAAACAAGAAGCGACAACACAAATGTCAGATTTCAAGATGCATTTGACCAATCCGAACTTCATAATAAACACCAAAAAGTGTGTACAACATGCACCTTTTCTGGGTTTATCCCTGAACTCAATCACCTTTACAGCCTTTCAGTTATGAGAGTGAAGGTGTTCAGAGCATGCCTTGCTCATTTTCACTGCATAAAATTTGGATTCTGCCTTCAGTTACTGAGGCTGGAGATGCAAATCTAAGTTTAGCCATTTTCTTCTTCTCATTCTGTTCACATCTATGGGTGTGTTTTCAGCTTGTTATAGTCAATGTTTTAGAGGCACTAAACTAACAGTATTTTTCCAGAAGCTGTTTCTGTAGTACATAAAATATACAGTAAGACATAACTAACACTTAGCATCACTAACAAGTGTCACTGACAGGTCAAATAGGCTTTAGCTTAATTTAGGCAAATAGCAATTTGCCTAAATTAAGCTAAAGCCTATTGGCTGTGTGCAACTTCTTAAGGGCAAATGTGAATCATTCAGAACAATATAACTGATATCACATTACAAAAAATTCTAACAACACATTTTTTACCAAATTTCTAAAAATGTTCTGTACAAGTGTCTTTTGTTTTTATTGTAGTTGTTGCCCACCTGGTTGTTAGGGCTGAGGTTGAGTAGTCTCCATGACGAGTACATGAGGTCAGAGAAGTGGTAGAGGAGCCGCAAACGGGCCCTCACTGCCTCGATGCTCAATTCTTTAAGTCCACTGTACTGAGGAGGCACTGCTGCTGGCAGGCCAAGCTGAAGAGGTACAGATGAGCCTGAGGAAGATTAGACAGAGTGAGATATGATCACCCTGAACATTGAGAAGTGTGGAAAGAAAAATCGACTTTTTCACTCATGGCAAAAGTTACATTAAAGAGATTTTCTGCTGTCATAGTTATTCTAATTATTGCTTGTTGTGGCAGCCATCCAAAGCTCTGTCTCTAGTTCTGTGAATTCCTTTGACATATTTTCTATGTGACATGAAATAGAACTTATTCCATCTCTGGAATAAGGCAGGTTTCTAAGCATAATACATAAAAATAAAACAATTATCCTCTGGTATTTTGTATGTCCCCGCAGCACAGCAGGAAATCTGATATCTGGGAAAAAGTATCAAAATATCAGGAGACATTATGTGAATTTTGTGTGTCTGTGTAACCTGGTGCTCGAGGCGGCACAGAGGGAGCCGTCCACGCTGCACTATGACAGCGTCCAGCAGAGATCTGATGGATGTTCTTGCCCTGCAGCGTTGTTACCAGTGTAGGTTCTCTAACATGGTTGGTGTGTCCCAGACCCAGCTGCACAACACAGTCATAAGTCAACATACATTAATAACGTCCAACCAGAACATTTAAGAATAAGTGTGTATAACAGCTCAAGATCAATTCTGAAAATAAATAAAAACTTACTGCCAGGAATGCAAACAATGCAAACTCGTTAGACTGTCGTGAGACAAGTTAATTTTACCCTACTGATGGTATGTTGTTGCAGTAGTAATCCTGCACAGTATGAGAGGCACCGCAGGAATCCTGCTTAGACTCAGTGATACCGTAGCACTGTGGATCATTTGTTAGTCTAAGATAGCTGGCTGAGCCCTTTGTGACTGTGCTGGAGGACAGCTGAACGACGCACGTCCCTCTCCAGTTGCACACTGAGATTTGTGGAGAACCTCGTGCTAAATATCTTGCAAATGACCTGATTCTGGGTCAGGGTCCTGTGCGAAGCAGAGCAGCTAATCGCTGCTACTACTGAAGGGGTGGCTGTAGCTCAGGAGGTAGAGCAGGTCATCTGCTGCGTTTGATCCCTGGCTGCTGTAGTTTGCATGCCAAATATCTGTGGGCAAGATACTAATTCCAATGCTCTCCAAGACAGAAAGCACTTAGATACACTAGAAAAAGTTCAAGTTCTATAAAGCGTTATATAAGAACTAGTCCATTTACCAGCCTGGTTCTGCTGAAGGTTTCTTCCTGTTAAAAGTGAGTTTTCCCTTCCCACTGTCACTAAAGCACTTGCTTGTAGAGTTTTGTTGAGGTTTTCTCTGTTTGTATTATTGTAGGGTCTTTACCTTACTGCATAAAGCACCTTGAGGCGACTGTGTTCTGATTTGGTGCTGTATATAAATAAAACTGAAATCAACTGAATTGAATCTACCAGTCAGTGTAGAGGCCAAGGATGGGCCAGAGACTTCTCTTAGGAGCTTTGAAACACTGACCTGAGAGAGCGTCCCTGCTCATTCTTTTTCTTAGCATTTACAGACCAATCTCAAAATTACCATTTATTGCTAAGAGTTTAGAAAAGGCTATGACTAAGCAGATTACTCCAGTCTTAAACAAAGACAGTGTGCTTGTGAAATTTCAATCTGGGGCTCATTTTACTGAAACTGCTGTTCTTTGAGTGTCCAGTGTTATTTTAATGCAAAGTGACGCTGGAGAATATTCTGACGTTAAACTCTACGTTTGATACTGTCCACCACCATACTTTCCTTGATAGGCTGAAATATTGGGTTAGTGCATCTGGTTCTGCTTTGGAGTGGTTCACATCATATCTGTCTGAATGATACTTTTCTTTGGCTGCTTCTGAGTCCTCGTCCTTTTATCTTGGCTATTGTGTGCCACAAGGTTCTCTATGTGTGTAATATAAGATAGATGACAAGGCTACATTTTTAGTAAATCCAATTACTTCAAATAAGATGAGCAGCAAACAGTATTATTGAGACTCTGACACTTATGTTCCCATGCACAAGCATTGTATGCATGTCACCTGTCCCTCCGAGTTGCTGCCCCAGGTGTAAACATCTCCTGTGGAGGAGAGTACCAGAGTGTGTTCAGCTCCTACAGCGACATCCTGGATGTGGATCCCTGAGAGACCTGGTACCTGTTGGGGCCGGTTGTGGTTCCTGGCTCGACCCTCTGGCAAGCCAATTAGGCGGTCTTCAACAGAAAAGGTAAAAAATATATTTGAATAACATGGCACAGAAAAAATCTCACTTTGACTTCATGGTGAAAAATCAATTGTGTAATTGTCATAATCAGTGTTAAAACCACCAATGGCCAAATCTAAATATCAATTTAATAATTTAATTTAATTTAATTTGTTATGTAATAAACTACTGTTTTCGCTAACATTCATTAATATGCTTATACATTATTGTGGCATTAATATCCCATATAAAATAAGAAAAAAATGGGACTGACGGGTTTGTGGGTTTCTGTTATGTCTTATAGAGTTTATACACCATCATAATGTCACTAACAGAGGTTTCTATCTCAGGGCGTACATTATTATTTTTGCATTAATACCATCAACATGGTTTTTGCACAATTACATTTAGCTTTTGTGCAGTCACAGCTGTTTCATCTCACTGCAGATCATGCTGCATTTTAAATGCAGAAAAAAAAAAAAAACCACGGTCACGTTGTTCTAAACAATAGAAATACAGTACTAGCAGCACTTCCCTCTCTTGTGTCTTGTCAAGGCATTTCTATTGAACCTGTGGACTTGTGCAAATACTTAAAACTGTCATTGATCACAGTATTTAAGTCACATACTGACCACCTGTTAAAGAAACTGAGGCTGAAGTTGGGGTACCCTGCTGCCACCCTCCTGGTTTAAGGCATCACTCATCAGCCCTCCTGCTCACTCTCAGTTTATCCTGAGGCCTTAAGATATTTAACTGGCTGTAAACCTTTAACACATCAATTTTCTCTGGCTGATTGGTATATCTATAAATATGATTTTGTAAATCTTGGACAATTTTCACCATTTTATTCTTGTAATTTTAATATGCTTGTCTGAAACAGATCTTGTAATGAGAAACTGAGTCTCAAATAAAAATTAAACAAAATAAAAGCGCAGGTATTGGCTAATATGGGCGACATGGCAGCTAGGTCTGTCTTTCGTCGACGGGTGAATAAGACTCCAACGTGGGTGAGAGAAAGACTGAGAACTCAAACTCATCAGCAAAATGTTTTATGAAGTCGTTGATCAAGTGAGCTATAAGAACATTTGCCTACAGACTGGTCTTTAACAAGAATGCAGATTTAAGGCACTTCTAAATTAACTTTGTTTGTAAACCTGGAATAAGCAAAGCTTACCTTGGCCAAACGTGAAAACCTTGCCATCTTTGGTTAAAGCCACGGAAAACTGAGTTCCACAGGCTACTTTTTTAATACCAATCCCACACAGCACGTCCACTTTCTAAGGATTTCAAAACAGATCAGGGTCACAAACAGTTTCACTGTTTGATAGGCCAACAGATGAACTTCAGTTCACTGTTCAGGCATCAGAATGCAGCAGGTACCTGAGGTGAGGACTTGGCTGTGGAATTCCCAAGTCCCAGTTTCCCATAGTCTCCATCGCCAAAGGCCCAAACCATCATTCCATCAGCAGAGACAACTAAAGTGTGGTTCAAACCACAAGCAACCTGAGGATGGAGCACACGACAACACCAACTATCAATAGCTATGATAAGGCTGGACAACTGAAAATAATCAAAAACAATCAGAACTCAAAACTGCCCCAAAGTAGTTTCACCAACCAGAAATAATCTGCCAAAATGTCACAACACTTTGAGCACAACCATATTACTGTAAAAACTTTTAAAAATTCATATTATCAAGGGTGGGAGTAGCTGATGGGGTTGGAAGGTTGGAAGGTTGGTAGCTTGATCGGCTCCAGTCTGTATGCCAAATATCCTTTGGGCACAACACTGTGTGTAAACGTGTGAATGGTAAACAGAAAGCAATTACGTAGAAAAAGCATAGAATAAAAAGTGCTCGTATGAGTGGGTGAATTTGGCAAGTTGTACAAACGCCCTTTGAGTGCTCAGGTAGAGTAGAAAAGCTCTATATAAGAACCACTGAAATATTTATTTCACAGTCGTTTTTTTGGATGTCCACAATCAGCATATAGCACCAGTGGATGATGACTGATGTCTTCATATTGTTCTCCAGTATAGAGAACAGTAACAGTGTAACAGTACAGAAATCCTCTGAATGTGCTGCATATCGAAGCATTTCACAGACACCAACTGTAACAGTAATGAATGTCTTACCTGTCCTACATGGTAGCCCTCCAGAGCAGTGACCTTCTCTGGCAGCTTCTTGTTTGAAGTGTTTCCCAGCCCTAGTCTTCCATAATCACCATTACCAAAAGTGAAAAGCTTCCCATCAGCTGTGACTACGGCCGAATGTTTGAACCCACAAGACATCTAAATAGTGAAGAAAGCAAAGAGCATTGTAACTGAAACTGCCTTAGAAGGCTCCTATCTCTATGATGTTCTTGTTAAACCCAATAAAGGTGTGCAGAATATGGAGGAGAAGTGTGACCCAAAGAAACCTTAATAGATATATGACAGAATTCTGCAACAGCAAAGATAGTGTCGGAAGTCTAACCCTCAAGAGAAAAAACTTTTAAAATGTTTTTTGGCTCAAAGTAGGCAAACATGTTGAGTTTTATTGTTTCCCACAGAATTACACTGTACACCGCTCAAAAAAGATTAAAAGAACACATCTTAAGGAGACTCTAGCCAGAGTATAACATCTGGAATACCAATCTGATCAGTTAAGTAGCACAGAGGATTAATGGATGCTTTTGTGTTAATAAAATCAACAACAGGGTGGGTGTGGCTCAGGCGGTAGAGCAGATCAGCTACTGAATGGAAGGTTGGTGATTCGTGCCAAATATCCTTGGGCAAGATACTAACCCCAAGTTGCCCTCCGATGTGTTCATTGGTGTGTGAATGTTGGTTAGTTTGCACTTGAATTTAGAAGTGCTTGTATGAGTGGGTGTGAATGAGGTGAATGAGGCATGTTGTATACAGCGTTTTGAGTACTCCGGGAAAGTAGAAAAGCGCTATATAAGAATCAGTGCATTTTAAGGAGCAACAAAGAGAAAACCCCAGCTTTACAGGTGGAAGCCACTGACAGATGAAGAGGGAACTTTTTAGTGTGGTGGGTCCTGGTTCCCCTGGGTGCATGACGATGTCAGGTCTCATGTGCAGACAGTATGAGAGAGTAAGCTGTTCCTAGAGGATGAATTGCCATTTAGTGGCCCCCATGCTCGCATAACCTAAATCCAGTATTACACCTCTGAGATATTATGTTTTGTCTATCTGAACCTCAGGTTGTCTCTCCAAGAGCTCAGTCATACCCTGGTCCAGATCTTGGAGGACATCCCACAACACATGGATATACAAACTATTCAATTTAATTCCATTTTGTTGATACATTTAGATACATGTAATATATACAATATACATATTTACTTATATTTATAAGGCAGACCCTACAAACTACTGAGTACCAATAAAATTTGTACCCTGTCACATCATTGTCTGAATTCAGCCCTCTGTATATATCCAACATGATTTTTTTGGGTACTATGGAATTGAATGAAATTAGTGCTGTCAGCATTAATCTCGTTAAAATGACGTTAATGCCATAACCGCATTAACACGGCAAATCTCTGTTAGCGAGTTAACACGGATCGGCCCATGCGAGGGGCTGCACGGCACTAATGCATTGATTAGCTAACTGCGCTAACGTGTTGATGCCGTGCATCCCCCCCCCATAACCGTTAATGCAGTTATGGCTTTAATGTCATTTTAACAAGATTAACGTTGACAGCACTAAATGAAATATATTTTTAAGGAGGGTGGAGACTTACCTGGACCACCTCCTCTCCTTGCAGTGCCTCAATCTGTCGGGGTCGTCGCTGGCGGTCGCTGTTTCCATGTCCAAGCTTGCCGTAGTCACCGTCTCCCCAGCTGAACACCTCGCCGCTCTCTGTCAGAGCCATGGAGTGACCATCACTACCGCAAGATGTAACCAACTGGGTCACAACAAAACCTAGTAAGAACGAAAAGCACATGACAGGGTTTATGTCACCAATCCGCTACCAAATGTTCTTTTAGCTCTATATTTCGTGCACACCAACTACCACAAATAATTTGCCTTTTAGTCGTTAAGCGTTCCGCTACATTCAACTGGCTTTGTGCCTGTTTGTTTGTTACTTTTGGTTGTATACAGATGTTGTCATGTCACCTTGAAGAGCTGAGATGACAGTAAGGACATGCAGGTCATCTGAGTTGCCTTGTCCCAGGCGGCCATAGCTCCCCTCTCCACAGGCCAATACGGTGCCGTTGGGCTGGATCACAAAGGTGCAATTCTGCCCACACACCACCTACAAGAAGTGAGAACGTGAACGAGTAATCAGAATGAAGAGCTCTATGGGCACGTTCTGTCTCAACTGGGTATCTTGATTGCAATTCTTCTGTTTCTCACAGGTAAAAATAAAATACAGCTCACGCTGCTGTTTTAATTATAGAAACAAAGTTCAAAAAACAATATGTCCAGTAGTTTATGTCTATGCACCTGCTGTGCCTGAGAGAAGGAAGGGGCAATGGTTGGAACCAGGATATTTCTTCCAGCCTCTGCTAGCTGACCGTGTCGGCCTGCGCCCCACAGAAACACGTCACATTTCCCTCCGAGGTGCCAGTCCTGATCATGAACCCAAACATGAAAAATGGAAGAAAAGAATTGGGTTAAAACTAGATGTAATATTAAATCACGAGGTAGGGATTTGGTTTTCAATTTTTGAGATCAAGAAAAGTGTGTGTTGTGTGGAAATATCCACCTTCCCATCTGGCCTGACATCCCTCTTACTTATCATCAGCCTTCAGTTAATCTCAGTGTTGTTAATGTTGTGATTTTGGTTGATTGAGACACTTTTTACACCACTTTTCACAATGACCTCTTGCTCTCTTTCTGCAGTCAGAGGTATTAGTACCAGATGAACCTGCGGTATTAATTTTAACATCCTATGTTGCCGTGTTGTCAAGTTTTCAGAATTTTAGAAAACTTGACCTCTGACCTTGATCTTGAGGTCAAATTCACTGGAATTCTAATCCATCTAAGATTTTTAGTAGACACCTATGGTTTTAGTTTCCAACTCCTACATTACTTCCACGTTGCTTCCCTGCCTGCTCGGCAGGGTGACAGCAGTACTGCATCGGCCTTTTACGCCGAGGGGTTAAAAAAAAAAAAAAAGGTTATGATCACTTGTACCTAAATAAATAGATATATAGAGGACTGCAGTTGGATAAAATAGGAAGGGCTGAACGGGTCACACAAAAAAGTGATTTCCAATATTCAGACTATTGTAAATGACTTGGTGGTCTAAAATCTGTTAAATATATATCTCTTGATTGCCATCAGCTCATTTTGATCATATCCCCATCGCAAGGTAAACTCTGCAATCGGTTTTGGGCAAAGTGACTTTTATATAACCTATAGCAGCAGAAACATAACATAACAGTTCTATAAAGATATTTTAGCTGTAAACAAAGCCATAAGTACTGATTATAATGCAGAAGATAGAGTAGGTACAATATTGCAATCATAAAGATACTTGCAAAACATGTTATACTTTATCTCCCCCTGTAACTCCTGCTGACTACATGTTATTTATCAGTGTAAGTAAAGACATAAACATTTGAAATCACTTTTTGGTACAACAAGGCAGAGGCAGTGTGTGAATGGGTGGACTGCTGGCTGTTCTGTATTGGGGGAACCGTAGCTGAACTGAGCAGAGAGTTCAGAGTGTGGAGAACTAATCTGAGACAATAGAGAGGGAATTGAATTTGGTTCAAATCTAAGGAGCAGAGTTAACGAGGTGAAGCTAAAGAGAAGCAGAGCAGTGCAAACACTGGATGAGAAGCCAAACACACATCATCCAAAATACATTTTCATAATATTCTTCTTCTGTACTAATTAAAGCATTTACATGTGTTAGCTTTTGTGTTCTATTTGTTCATTATTGTATTCTAATATGTATTTTAACCTTCTGCAATGAAACGATTTAATCTTCCTCTTAAACATTTCTAAAAATCTTATTTAAAATCAGAAAAATCATATGAAAATAAGCAGCTAAACTTGTTCAAGAAATAATGTCTCTGCTTTTACTACATACTGCAACAGCAGTATAAAGCGTATAAAGCAGTACCCCCCAGAGGGGGGCCATTTATTTCACCTAAACTATCAAAATTACCTCTGGCCTGGAGGTGGCCCATGACATGATCTGTTCATCCATACTAGCTGACCATTTACTGTTGTCCTGTAGAAATAAAAGCAAAGGCTGTTGTTATGAGCTCTACAGTTTTTGACTACATTATAAATTACAGTTTAATCAGCTTTGCTCACCAGGAGCAGAGCCATTTCATCTTTAGGCACAGGTTCCAGGTCAGGAACGGAGAAGGACTCGGGGAAGGCTGCACCACGAGCAAGAGCCTCTGCCGCCTTTACTGTGGTGGAGAAACAGTCCAACCATGCCCACTCACTGGCGCTCCACACAGCGATGCCAGACTCAGGTGGACAGTGTCGAAGGTGGGGCGGCACAGGGGGACGGCACAGAAGCTGGTCCAGATGGAGACCAACAGCCAGAGAGGCAAGGCACTGCATGTACGGGCTGTGGACAAGCTGCTCCCCGCATACAACATGGGGCTGGAAGTAGAGAACAAAGAGAGACATTGTTAGTGTTACATACTATTAATCTGTCATGAATAGTGCAAGTTTGCTTGGATTGGCTTTTATTTTTTTCTCATAGAGTTCTCCAACCCAAATAGAGCTGATGAAGAAGGTTTTTTCAGCCCAAGAAATAAATGTGCTGATATAATCATCTAATACAACCTCTGACTTCTAGTAGGGGCTATATCGTATCTCCCTCTACCTTCTCATAGGCATACTGCTCCTGCAACATGACAGGCAGTCTCTCCAGGAAAGCTCTCATGCAGGGTGCCAAGTTGAGGCCGACCACACCTTGCTTCTTCAAAGCCGTGCGGCAGGTGGCCAGCACATGGTTAGATGCCATGAACTCTTTGGAGCAGTTCACAACCAACACATCCTGGAAATCAAGCCATACAAAAGGCAAATGAAACTTAACTGAGGACAAATACAATCATACAAAATGACGGAGACATCGGAGTCAAATGAGACAACTTGCCTTCGACCTGTTGGAGCAGACAGCCACGCCCACATCTGAGACCCAGACAATGTTCTGGACAGCCCCTGACCCAGCTACTACAGTCTGGAGTACTGAGCCATCCTGTTGGAAATGGACACACGCACACACACACAGTGTGTTCAGTGGAAAGCCATTCAGTGTCACTATAAACAGCAGCTTCATTCACAAGTGTAATTAAGTGTCATGTGTTCTTTCCATCTACATGTTTCCAGTCATCTGTGTGTGTACTTACAGTATTTACATATGAACTATGTGACTTCATTTCCATCTGTGTGTATATGTATGTTTCTTACCCGCAGGGACCAGATGTTCATGAGGCCTCCCACTCCTCCAGATGCCAGGGCCAGACCATCAGGACTGAAAGCCAGTGTTCTTACTGGAGTGATGTGGCCCTTTAGCTGGAACACACAAACTGCTCCATCTTCTGACCATCGGGAGGACTGCTGCACATCAATGATAGCACATTGAGGTGGAACAATACATTAACTTATTGCTCAAAAGTAAAGCAAAAGAAACTCAGCTGCTACTGGATGAATTTGGCTAAAGTGCTTTTACAGTAGAATCCTTAAAACACACACAAATACCATTAACTTAGGTTTGGCTTCATTCTCCCACCATCCTTCTGAGTCAGAGGAACAGGAGTCTGTGAAGTTTGAAATGTCTTGAGGAACAGTCCAGACAGAGACTAGACCATTCTGGCAGCATCTGAAAAGCATAATGACCCATAAAAACTTTTTTGCCTCAAAATAATCATTTAGTGTGGAGAAATAACAAAAACAGCAGAAGTGAAATCACAAAACCCAAAACAGAGAGCACATTCATGGTCAACGTACACGGCAAACATGCTGAGGGGCTTCGGACTGCATCCAGGCAAGCTGCACCAGGCCACACCATTAACCAAGGAGGGGTGTCTAAGGCTCTGTAGGCAGTGCCAGCCAGAGCCCGTGTCAGAGCAGGAGTCTGGATTGGCCCACAGTTTCACAGTCTCCTCTTTAGCACACGTCAGCAGGATCTGACCCGTTGGACTCCACTTCATGCTGCTGATCGACTCCTGACAAAAAGATTTGGAATCACTGTCAGCTATAAATGTACATATTATCCATCTAGCTGACAGAAAAACAGCTCTCTCTTTTTGAAATCTAAATGAAAGAATCACAACAAAAACAGAATGACAAAATTACTCCACCTTGTGTGCATCAATGACAACAATGGCTCCTTTATCCAAAGGTTCTTTGGATCCAATCAGCAGCTTTCCATCTGCGTAGCCAACGGCAAAAGGCTTGTCTTCACTGTACCAGGCAATGTGCATTATTGCCACTAAAAGAGAAAAAAAACTTCTGTTTTTCTTTCAGTTACACAAATAAATATCAAAGATGTGGTTGAACCTGAAATAAAAATCTCATACCGTCTTTCCTGTAGCAATGTTCCAGCTCTGTGCGGTGCATACCAGAAGAGTCCAGCACCTCGATGAGGCCCAGTGATCCATCCATTCGACCCACCAGCAGCATGTCTTTGGGCTCCCCACACCACAAGGACTCTGCTTCCTCTTCAGGCCAAGTTAGTGCAGACACCCAGTGAGGCTGCACATCCAAAAGCCCTTTACCACCTTGGAGACAATGAAAGCAGATCCATCTGTCAATTCATTAACACCAAACCAGGTGAAAGTGATTACACCTTCTATTAACCCCAGTGATGGCTCCAGACAGATGGTTCACAAAGCCAGGTGTATGGTGAGGGGCAGAAAATGATGCCTGGAACACATCCGGTGCCCATTCAGTTTTATTTTTAATAGAAGACCTCTCATTCATATTCTACAGGCCTCAGTCACCAGTAATACGAGGTGAGCCACAGATTATAGTGAAACAAGTCCTGCAAAACTCAGTGAAGCTCATCATTAACATATTCAATAACCCCCAGAGAAGACTGGACAAAATGAACTCTTTACCATTAACTTGCCAGATGTTGACCATTTTCTCCATGGCAGAGGCGAGATACTTTCCAGTGACACTCCATGCAAGAGGTGACAGGCAAGGATCGCTGGGAGACCCCAAACCAGACATTCCCTCCTCCAAAGAGTCGTCACTAGTGTAAGATAACATTAAAAAACAAAGTTAGAACTGTACTGAAGTATTTGACACCTTTGGGAGTATTCAAACTTATTTAAAGCCTCATCTAAAAGAACTTTATACAATGATGAAAACTATTTTTTTCTTTTGAAAGGAATGACGTGTGATTCTGTAAAAGAGACTCATGGGACAGGAGCCTTCAGGACCTGCCTTAGCATACTCCAATTTTTAAGATTTATTAAAAAGTAACCCAGTTACTATTTTCAGTATTTAAACTGTTACACAGCAGATAATAACTGCAGCGTCAGTTGAGAAAACCTCTTTTTCCAAATTGTTAACAAATATGGTTTAAAACAGTGTTTGCTGCCACGGCGTGAGTCAGTGTACTGCAGTAAACAGAACATGCCCATCACACAGGCTGTGGTGTCACTACTTTGAAGTGAACCAGTCACATTAGGATCTCTGTTCCTTTGGACACCAACCTCAAACTGTAAAAGGTCAGGTTGGTTCGATCCTTGAATAACAAACCAAAAACATTTGTCCCACAGGGATCGTTAAAAGGCATCTTAATTCTCAAACTGGTAACTGGGTTTCTGATGGAGAAAAAAGATTTATTGGGGAAAAATAAATACGAACTGGACCAATTACAGCAAGTTGCCTCTGTTTAACTGCATGGGATCCTTAAAAAAAACCCTTACTCCTTATTGAAGACACAGGTCTGCTGGAGGGTGTACTGGCTCTTGGTTACATTCCATACTCTCACCGTCCCGTCATTGCCACTGGTAGCCAAAAGGCCTTTCTTACTGCACCAACCACAGGTGATGACCTGAAGCAACAACAGGAGGATTATTTTAACTACCAAACAGAAATGGTGCAAACAACCTCACTGTATAATACAGACAAAGAGCAAACTACCGACCCTGCTCTGGTGAGCCTCTAGTTTGATAAAGGAGCACTTTCGCAGGTCCCCTGCCATGTCAGCAAAAGTCTGCGGACGGTTCTGGTTGTTGTCGCGGTCGTGGGCAGCCAGAGTACGAACTAATTGCTGAGCACCCCACTGGCGATGCTGCGAGGAAAGTCGTGAGGACAGGCAACAAGCTGCCAGAGCGTTGGCCAGCTCCAGAGGGCCTACAGCGGAAGGATTATGGGAAGGATGGGCATACAAATGCGCAATTAGACCTGCTCGACACGGAACACAAAGTGACAAGAATGCCCGGTGAGTGATAGAAGGAGCAACGATGAAAAGACACAAAAAGTACAGAAAATGTGAATATAGAGAAGAAACTGGCACAAGCAGATGAGTTATGTCACTACTACATGAATTAAACAAATACGTGTATGACTGGTATCAGCACCAGGAAGAACATTTTAGAATAAGCAGAAGAACATAACAGCATCACAGAATCACTGTTCTTCTGAGTATAACTGGAGTGAACAAAAACTACATTTTAATGACTTTTCTTTAATTATTACGAAAAAGTAACACATCATAACATACCAATATGAGATACAACTTCAAGGTAATCAAGATCAATTCCATGAAGTAAGAGAGAAACAATGACAGACGAAATGACATGGAACAGCTAAATGACTTTTCCTCAGAGTCTACAAACCTCTTTTCTCCATATCAGCCTTGTCATAAGCAGGTCTCAGTCTGGCCCCTTTATCTGCCAGGAGGGCCACAAGGGCCTGAGTCACCACAAAGTTAGGCGACGTAACCAGCTTGTTTTCCTCAGCCACGCCACGCAGAAAGCTGGGCAAGAACTTTCTCTGGATGGGGTCGTCCACGGTCGTCAGATTCATGCCTGTAGCCGCAGAGATCAGGTTCTGGGAAAGAAAAGGGGGGAAAAGCATCACCTTAATCAACATTTTTAAAGTGCAAGAAAGCTGAAAGGGGAGACATGGATGATCTGTCTGATGAAATCTGAATCAGTCAGTCTGGTTTGACACTAACTGAACAAAAAAAAGTGCAGACAAATTAAAGATAATGATTGTACTGTTACATTTACATGCAAAAGGAAAACTCAGAACAAAAACTGCTTTGTGTGACTGAAAGAAAAACAAATATTGGCCAATGCATTGGATTCTTAAATCACCAGCTGTCAATCTTAAAATCCCACATGACTTACAGTACTGTGCAAATGTCACAGCTGCACCCCACACCTGCTGCTCAACCTACAAATGCATTTTCCTTACTAATGTTGCACCTTTTAAAGGGAAATAGGCTTTCCAATAGTATCAGATTTATTCATTGTCAAAAAGCATTGTTAAAATAAATAAATAATCAACCCAACATACATTGCTTTACTTTCTGTGGACTTCATCACACCACCTCTGTATACACTGATGATGATTTGGACCATCATAAGACCTGTTGCCCTAGATTTTCAGACCAGTTCTCATATGAATTAGCAAACCTTCACCTTTTCTCCCAGTTTCCCTTCTTTGGCGATCAAGGATGACTTCCTGACAGCCACCTTTCCACTGAGACCATTTCTGATGAGGCACTGGCAAACAGCAGATGGATCAACTGAACACCAGACCATCTCTTTCTTTGTAGGTCTTTACTGGACTTTTCCTATTTCTTAAGGCTGTGACTTTCCGGTACAGTTCATCTGTTGTAAACAGCTTTTCAGACCTGTACTTGTCCAGTCTACTCAAATTTTTTAAGGACAGACTGCACACCACATATCCTATATATGTATATGTATGTTTTGGGTTGTAGTTCTTTGGCAATAACTTTGTTGGTAGAAAAATACTTTTTTATCCATGTCAAACTATGTCATCTTTGGCATATTTTGCAGACTCGTATAAAAGAAATAACAATAAATTAGGTGCTACAGGCTGCTGGTAGCAAAGTATCTAAAGATAAAAAGGGGTTCATGTCAAGTTGTCAGTTACTGCATGTGTAGATATGCACATACGGTATTTGAGAGAATAAAACTTCGATGTAATGGTATGTTTGAGAAGGAATCTTTTCCTTTTGGACTGAACAAATTTGGGGAATCTCATCACCCAGTGACTGGGTTTTCAATATCTGAACTGAAAATCAAATCAATCATCAGGGAGATACTGGGATGATGATACTTTACCTGAGTGCACAACTGAACTAGCAGCTTGGCAGCATTGGGACTGTTGGAGGCAAGACAGCCCACTGCTGTGCTGAGGTAAGCCAGGCAGGAGATGGGTTTGCTTGTCTTGGTGGCCCCACGGGGCCTTTCAGCATGGCCTGGGCCTGCAGACGGACTGGTGGAAAGACCAGCTCGGCCCGCTGCCGCGAGGCACATCAGCCTGACCAGAGTCCTAATGTCAGTCAAACCAAGGGACTCTAGACCTGCTGCGAGGCTGCAGCTTGATCCGCTGAATGGGTGGAAGGAGAGAAGAGAGAGAAACTAACTTATTGTTCTGATTTCTGTTTACCTGTGAAACACATTCATAAATATTTAAATTAATATTTTATTTATGAACACACAACCTTATCCAAAGGGTTAAAATAGATGTACTGTAATTATTATGAATACTCTCACGGCATGAGTTCACACAATATCATATTTATTGACAATCCCATCACGGAACATGATGAATTTCTGAATTCTACAAAAAGCTTGTGTATTTTATTTAGGCTAAAAAAAGTATTTCACGCAGATACAAAAGGCTACCTGACGGACAGCAGGGACAAGGCTCTCATCACCATTGTCCTGGCCAGCAGCACCTGAGCTGCAGCTGTCACCCTCCTCAGTGCCATCACTCGATCATGGGGGTTCTGTAGGGCTGCTGCCTGCTCACCGAGGGTCACCCTACCAGAAGAACTCTTGTCCACTGAGGTCTGACAGCCTGAACACACAAACACACACTTGGTTTACTGCCACTACAGTCACAAACACCCAACTTCTAAAGATAAGAGGCCAAGTTTGCTAGACTGTTCCAGGGCGAAACGCTCTAATGGCATTAAAATGACTTTCATGTGAAGACTGAAATTAAAAGGTGTGGACACAGTTATTTTTGTGGCCTCACATCTGATCTGATGGTGAATTCATGTTTTTTTTTCTTTGTATCTCAGGTTAGGTCCCTGCAAAGTGTTCTGTGTTTAATGGCAGACCTGTCTGTAATAAAATTCTACTTGGGTTAAATCCTGCACTTCACCCTAGCTGTCACCCACATAGTCACGCCACAGTTTTTAAGGAAAGAGTTTGGCCTTATATCAGGACATGTTGGTTCTATTTTAGCTGGTTCATTGAGCTGAACTGCTTTGCTGCCCAGGAGAAGAACACGGTCCCCTGCACGGTGATTATTGATGTTTTCTAACCTATCTGTAGTAAAGTCTCCTCCATGCTGTTGGTTGCCGTCACCATGGCAATAGAGGCTCCCAACGGGTCACTATCTGGAAACTGGACAGCCTCGGGGACAATCCTGCGCTCGCTCAGACCCAAAGGGCCAGCCAAAAGCTCAAACTCCTCCTCCCCTGTCAACTTCTCATCTTCATCGACGTCAAGCATGTCCCAATCCTCTGCAAGACCGAAAGACACCCGAGTTTAAAATCAAAGGAAAATTCAAAATTTGTCGTGTCAGTTCAACGCATCACATCCACATCCGAACAGTCACCATGCGTTACCTTCATAAACACTGTCTTGCTTTCCCAGAAGGTCAGGAGCCTGTCCCTTGTATCTGAAGTCACACCACAAAATAAAATCACAAAGATTCTAATATGATATAAATAAGTACAGAAATATTTTTTATTATTGTGCTTTTCAGCAGATTTTCCCCCTAATTTAAAACATAATTTTATTGCAGAAGTGTAAAAATCTAATCAACTTCCCGTTGCTTTGTCAGCTGTCACATACTGGAGTGCATACCTTTCCACAATGGGGACTTTGGCTTTGCTTTTGATTGCCAAGTACTTCTCTCTGCAGCCGCCACACAGCAGATAGTAGGGGTTTCCACTCCCACACTCCCCACCGAACCAGCCATCCACGTAGGAGCCGTTGCTGCGGTAGCCTTGCCGGTTGGCGCTGCGCCCACAGCCCGGGTGGCTCTTCTTCATGTGCTGATTGAAATTGGCCACGTTGGCCTCACACAGCTCGCACACTACCACTTCATCTCGATCGTCTGTCTCACACACGTGCTGTGAGTTGATGTACAACAGACACAAAGATGTTTTAGAGAAACAAACATTCATGCAATATAATCTGAACCTCTGACAAATATGAATGAGCAGCCAGTTATCAGTACTGAGAATAAAGATCGAGTTATCCAAAACATGAGTTTCATTAGTTGCATGATTTAAGCTTTCAGGGGCAATGTCCTAATGCATGCATGCATGCAAGAAGATTTCAGGGGTAACGTTTAACCAAACAATGTGTTTATTTCAACGTGCATGTAAGTTTATTCAAAGAGATAAGTGATTAAGCGAAACCGCAGAATCATGATGGCAGCTCTGAAGTCACACACCCATGTTGGCCAATCCAGTACCTCCGGGATCCACATTCCCAGAATGTCAGTGTCACTAGCGAGGTCTTGGCCAAACATGGCCTCCATGGTCTCCTCATCAAGGTCCATCTCCAGCTCTTCATCCAGGTTGAAGTCATAAAGTGCACCTGGGTCTTGTTGCTGCTGTAAGGACGAGACCTCCCGACGTGACTGGCTGTGGTGGGCCTGCACTGAGCGGTACAGTCCAGCTACAAAAGAATCAAAGTTTCCCATGAGCTTCTGAGAGGAAGATAAATGTTCACTGTCTTGTAAAGAAAGGTAGGATATACACTCGTGGAATATTCTCACCAGCACGAGCCAACAGTGTGCGTGCAGCCAGGTCAAAGCGGTGTTTCCTGCCAGCAGCAGAGCGGCCTCTGAGTGGGGCACTGCTGGATGCAGATGCACTGTCCTGCTCCAGACCTTCAGGACTAGAAGGCAAAATATACACACTTTAGAGTATTCATAGTCGCAGACTAGCTGTCATTTTGCAGAAAAAGAAACCCACTCAATAAACCTTGTCATCCCTGTGTCAGGGAAGTAGACTGGGCACCTCTGTTCTGTGTTGGGGTGACTCTCAGTACTTTCCATTTCTCAGTGAGAGGGTTGTAAAAGCACCACAGATGTAGGGCTGTGCGATATGACCAAAATCTCATATCCCGATATTAAGACATCTATCGTCCGATAACGATATAAATCACAAAAATGTAACATTTTCTGTAAATTCTGTGAATGTCGGGCAGCTCGACTTGCGTGAAGTGTTTCCAGCTGGGCGTCGCGTACCTGGAGTCGAGTGTTTTAACTGATGCATGAAACGATACATTTTTAGACATAGGTTGTAACGGCTGCCGTTTTCTTTGTGAGTATTTATTACACAGCGTGCTGCGGGGAAAAGCCTGTTCTAACGTTTGAGTCTAAGGTTTATTTTTTAGCACCTGGCAGCTCTTTTTTGCTTCTCATCCATAAATACTCTGCATCTTTCACGTGATTAGTTTATTTTGAAAAGTCTCAACAGGATCTTGAGCTTTATTGTGAAAGGTTTATGTGGAAAATAAACAAGCGGACACGAGGTGGTTTTACCATCGTTGTTGCTAACGACAACGCATAAAAACAAGCGCTTGTCCGTCTGTAGTGTGGTTATATTAAAAATAAGAGAAAGAGAGAACTTTAGGAAATTAATATAGCCACTACAGTGACCATCAAAATAATGAAAAAATATTGCCGTAAACAGTTTATTTTGCGACACCACGAAACAAACGATAGCGTAAAATGAAACGATAGACGTTTTTATATCGTCATCCAATATATATCGTTATATCGAACAGCCCTACACAGATGTACATTCTTTCTCTTCAGACACGGCAGAATTTCTTTGAAAATAATCTTTTTTGTCGTCTGGGCTCCAGTTGAATTAAACAGTGAGTTTAAGTTGCAAAAAAGAGAAAATGCATCTATGTGAGCAAGCTCTAAATACTTAGAGCAGCTTGGCCATAAATATCATGGTAATTTTTAATGATTAAAAAAACAACAACCACAACAATTGGGTGCAAAAATGTGAAATTATTTTGGATTTTCTCTCATCTACACAGGTTCAAAAGGAAACATACTGCCTCAAATATATACAGACACATTACTATTATTTGGTTAAATGAGCCAGAGCAAGACCAGATGCTTTTGGTGACCACCAACAACTTTCAGACATGAATATAACTAGGGCTGTTCGATATAACGATATATATCTGATGACGATATGAAAACGTCTATCGTTTCGCTATCGTTTGTTTCGTGATGTCGCAAAATAAACTGTTTACAGCAATATTTTTTCATCATTTTGATGGTCACTGTAGAAGTTCTCTCTTTCTCTTATATTTAAAATAACCACACTTCGGACGGACAAGCACCTGTTTTTATGCGTTGTTGTTAGCAACAATGACGGTAAAACCATTGCGTGGCTCCGCCGTCTGTTTGATTATTTTCCACATAAACCTTTCAAAATAAAGCTGAAGATCCTGTTGAGATTTTTCAAAATAAACTGAATTACGTGAAATAGTGTTTATGGACGAGAAGCTAAAAAGAGCCGTCAGGTGCTAAAAAAAATAAACCTTAGAACACGCCATGTATTAAATACTCACAAAGAAAATTGCGGCCGTTTCAACTTATGTAACACTCGGACTCCAGCTACACGACGCCCAGCTGAAAACACTTCACACAAGTCGAGTTGCCCAAGATTCACAGAATTTACAATAAATGTAAAATTTTTGTGATACATATCGTTTTCGGGACGATAAATGTATTATTATCGGGATATGAGATTTTGGTCATATCGCAGAGCCCTAGTTATAATTGGATATTTGACACTGTTCTTCACAGAAGAGTTCATTTAAATGAGTTGATTTCCCGGCACAGAGAATGCGTCTAAACATAGTCCACAAATTTTCAACATGGTTGAGGTTGTCACTTGGGAAGTCTTAATGTTGACCTAATTTTAACCTGCTTTATCCAATTCAGGAAGTTTTGATGTGTCCAAGTTTAGATGTTGATTCGATGTAAAGCTGAAGAATTTGGAAGTAGTCCTTCCTTATTCCACGCACTTTCTGCAACACACCAATGACAGTAGCCCCAGAGCATGGTGCCGCCATCACCATGCTTGTCAGCTGGTACAGTGCTATTAGTTTAAAAAAAACAGAGTTTTACTCCTCCAAGCATACATATTCTCTTTGTCTCATTTGTCCATAAACTTCTCTGGCTTGTCCATGTAGACAACAGAGAATGGTTTAGACAGTGACGTTGGTGTTCCAGCAGTTTTCAGTTTGTGGCATGCTTGAGCCGTTGTCGTTCCAGGGTTGTTCCTGTACATCATAACCAATTTTCTTTCATCTGAAAGTTTGTGTCTTCATTAAGATTTTGGCAAAGTGATGACATGTCTGAATAACCTGCACTTGCGTACATTTCTACCGACAATCTTTGAATAAACAGTTGTTTAGAAATCGCTCCAAGAGACTTTCCCAGCATCTGTAAATTCACAGATGTATTTCTTAGATCTTCAGTTCCTTGGACTTTGCCATTTTTATATTGACAGGGCGAAGCTATCAGTTGGCAATCATGGTCAACAATAAGGAATTAATAGGCCTTGCCTTTATCATTGTAGAACCTTCAGCAATACTTGTTAAAAGATTTTGTTGAATGTATGTTTGATCCTGTGTGGATTGGAGAAAATCCCAAATAAATTCGAATTTGTGCACCCAGTTTTTTTTTTTAATTCATTAAGGACGTACGCCTGGAAAAAGAACAGTTACTGTGACATACATGTCCATGATGAGTGTATGTAAACTTCTAACCACAACTTTTAAACTTTACTTATCCTACTACTGCTCTACTTAATTACGGTTGTAATTAAAATGCAACACGCTGCGAGCTATGAACACGCTGCTGTACCTTTCGCTGAAACCTTCCTCCACTTCGGAAGTGTCTGCGCTGGCTATGACCCCGGGAGAGCACAGATAGGAATTTTTATCCAGAGATTTGGCTCCAGTGATTGCTGTGGCACCAGGACAGGACGAGTCGGAGGCTTCACCATTGACCCCGCCGCCTCTGGCGTGAGGCTCATCGTGCTCGTCCTCCGTTCCTGGATGCTCGATCATCCACATGGCTAGCACGGTGATGTTCTGAGCATCTACCTCTCCTCGAGCACCTGGGATAAAAACATATCATAACAGGTCGACTATTTGTAGGGGAAATCTTGTTATCACAGACACATAATGATGCACAGAAACTTTGTTATACAGGAGGAAAAGGTAGGGAACGTTCGAATATTCAAGATTTTAGGTAGAAAAAATAAGTCAACATTTTTATTATTCCTGGAATATAATCTTTTTACCCCGACTTCAAGTATTTTAAAAAGGCACTTGCTCTTTGTCATCACTGTTTTATGATTCTTCGAAAAATGGACAAAGATGGGCCGGTTACTGCAGATAAACTGACCAGTGGCTTCCAGAGCTTTAGTGATCTGGCGCAGGGAGAAGCCCATCTCCAACAGAGGCACAGCAATCGCAGGTGGAGGGGGAGACGTGGACAGTCTGCTGCTGGGGTCTGACAGGGCTGAAGGAAACAACAATGACATCACCATCATCGGGGTCAGGTGGTTGAATACAGTATCAAGAGATGCAAAATGTCAAAGTTGACAAAAAATGCAAAAAGTAAACCAGAATTATATTAAAATATCTGTTTGTGTTTTCTGTTTTTTCAACTTTTCCATAATGGATAAGGTCCAAGCTTTCCATAGGGCAAACAAAGAATACTCATTGCAGTTTGGCATACTTACAGGTACCTGTTCTGTTTTGTGGTCTGGAGGGCTGGGAGTCCGGAGAGGTGAGGCTCTGCCTGCGGCCAACCTCATCTGACGGGGAGGTCGGTAGGGATGACACTGGAGGAGTCTGGGCTCGACGTGTTGGAACAAGAGTGGTGGTGGGGTAACTGGAGAACATTTGCCTGCAGATGGATTAAAATAATCATCTCGCTTTAATCCCACACGGAAAACAAGACTACTCGTTAGCACAAGCTACATAACAATATGTGCCATCTGTTCTGACCTCAGGAGGCTGAGAGGCATGACCCCTGGAGACTCCGAGGCAGGGACGGTCTCTGTATCAGTCACAGGTGTGGTAGCTGTGGTAGTGTCCTCCAGTGAGGAGCTCATAAAGGAGGTGGTGCTGGAAGCTGAGGGACTGGTGGTGACGGGGGTTTGTGCCAACTGTTCACCCTCTGTAACTTCCCCCTCACCTTCTGGTTCACTTCTCACACCTGCGAGAGAGATTTTTAAAAAAAATGTTAATTTGTAGCTTTATTCTATGTGGCTTGATTATAAATTGGACTCTTTTAGGGGTTTTGAACTGAAACTATCTGCATGTTCTCACCAGGCTTCGCCTTCCCACCACTAGGCTCCTCCAACAACCCATTTACAACTAGCTTGTAGATCATAGCCTGCGCCCTCTCCAGGTCTGCCAGTCCCAGGGCTCGCTTGATGGGGGAGCGCATTACTGCCCGCTTCACCATATGACGCATGAGGAACTGCAGAGCTGCCCGCATCTCCACCTCATCCTGGTATACTGGTGAGGTGGCAGCTGTGTTTCCACTGGTGCAGGTGTTCAGATCAGCGTTGTGCCCACTGGGGGTTGCTTCTGGTAACACCTGGAGGTCAGGACAGAACTGGTGGTTAGAAATCTCGGAATATTTGACTCAGATCTGTTTTTGATTTCACCAACTTCAGACAATGTATTTACATATGTACTTAACATACTTTACACAAAGATGGAAATGCAAAAAACCAGTCTGAAGAAAACTTGATAAAGGTTTTAGAAGACTAAGTTCCTAGTACTTTGGATGGAAGCAACTGTTCACTCCAGCATCAAATTTAACAAATCAGTCTTGTTAAGTAGAAGTCAAAGATTTCCTGTAAGAAGTCATATGAACTGCACAGCATGCCAAGTGCATGGACTGCTACAGTTTAAGTAAACGCACTAGGCAGGCTTCTTTACCTTTGGTATGAGGAGCAGCTCAGCATACTTGCTGCAGCTCAGCAGCGCACTGAGGGTCTTCATAGCTCCCAGGTAGAGGTAGGACAGCTGCACAGCATGGATCTCTGACTGAGTGGTGATGGCGGAAGGAGAGGGCTCGTGACTGCGGCAGCCATGATCATGGCCTTTCTTCCTGTTCCCATCAGCAGGAGCATGAGCAGATGAAGTGAAAAGGCTCTCATTCCCACCTACCCCGCCTCCAGCCACAGAGGAGATCTCACTCTCTGACTTTGAGTTGGGCGCCACGTGTGCTTTCACCTCATCGAGGCTGTGGGACACACGTAGGTCAGAGGTTGTGGCAGCTGAAGGGGCTCCAGCGTTATCTTTTGAGTCGTTACGGTTGTGCCCTTCGCCGTCTGTCTTCTCCTCGCCGCCAGTCGGCTCATGCCCAGTAGAGGGTGTGTTGCGGTGCTTCTTCTCGTGGCGTCGGGCGCTGAGCTTTGTAGTAGTATCCTCGTGAATGCTGGTAAGGTAGGTGAGGTCCAACAACAAGGAGGCAGTGAGGCCACGGAAACGGGCCACATCAAAGGGCAAAGGCTCGCACGGGTCCAGGTTGTACAATGGAGTGTCACTAGGCGACCAGAAAGTTGGGAAGCTTTAATAGAAGGGAGTGGAGAGTGAAAAGAGACAAGGGAAGGAAACACAAAGTGAGGGAAAGGGTAGGAGAGAAAAGGCACAGCATGCGAGACAAATAAAAAGGTGCATTATGTGGGTATAACACATGACCATCCCAGAAGAATGTACGAACGATGAGTCAAAAGCCCAAGTCAAGATGTGAAAGAGTAAAATGGAGCAAGGGAAAACAGAGGGTGAAATGATGATTTAAAAGGAGGACACAGCAGAAAACATGAAGACACATCCAGAAATCACATTCAGCTCCATCTGTGATGTCAACACATTCCAGTAAACACGTGTTCATCAGCAAGATGAACACGTGTCTAGAGGACAGCTCGTTTCACATGCCATGCAAAGTGATGTTACTCTTTTCAAGCCCTGAAGTCATTATTCCAGAGAAACAGAACAACTGTTGCAGTCTAAGCCTTAACCTCCTAAGACCCGAACTCTTTCATGGCATGCATTTTTAAATTCTCTTTGCTATTTGAGCTGTTCGGGACCTGATGAATGTAAAAACCTTGCTCTACAAGGGCCTGATATCCACATATGAGGGCATTTGTTTTACATTTCGATAGAACAGCGGCAGTGTAATGTGCTTCTAACTGCATATCAGGTTAGTATCGTGGTCTAGACAACCCAAAATGTGATGTCCACATATGTGGATGCCAGGTCCTAGGAGGTTAAAGTCACTCTGAACTTTGTCTTACGTCTTTAGTATGTCATAAACATATATGCTGTACATTTAATAAGAATAAGCCAATAAACAGCAGAAAACTTTTCATTCAATACCTGATAGTGACCTCGGCTTCATCCCACTGCACCTTAGCTGAGGTACTGCCTTCCTTTGTCACACCCAGCAGAGTAGCATGCCTCCCAGTCTGTTTGTGCACACATCTGCCTCCGACCCGAAGTCCTGCGTCCGCCCCCCCAATCACTGCCAGGACAGGCCACACCTCTGTGCAGAGGGTTCTCAAGTGGTGCTCCGACAGTTCCCCCAAGCCGTGCTGCCGTCCGTGGCGACCTTTCTCCTCGTCTGTCCGTGTGGGCGTTTCCTGGCTTTCTCTCTGAGTGTCGTGCTCCTCGCGGCTCTGCACCGAGCGGCTCTTTTTCAGCCTCTGTCCTAGGCCGCCGCCAGAAGCACCAGCTGACTCTCTAAAGCACGGCTTGATTTTGTGAAGTCGTTCAATCATAGTCTTGTTTATGCGATGAGTCCAGTGGTCGGTGCGATGTAGGATGCGGATCAGCTGTATGGTGGCTTCAGCTAGCACTGTGGCCACAGGGCTGCAGACAGGATCCCCAGGTAAGAGGTCTCGCGGTGTTCCCCTCATCTGCATGTCACATATCTTAACCTAGAGACCAAAGATAATGACAAAACATATACAGTAACTAACATATACTCAGAAACAGATCCTTTGAGGTGATTTCAGATTGTGGTAGGTGTTTTAAGTGTTTAATCAACGGTTGTTAGATGAGTGTAGATACAAAGACGCGTCTGACTAGTCAAAAAAAATCATCAGAATTCCAAGAGAACAAATCCATAATGTAATTTTGACTATTCGCAATTCAACAATTCTCTTTTTGGGTCTATCACAAAGATGTTCCAAAGCTGACAGACCTAATCAATAAAACATTTCATTTCGATGACATGTGCTAATTACTTAGCTAATTAATTGTGATTGGTGGACAATATTAGCCTACATACAGGCACATAAAACAGCGTCATGTGTCACATTAGTTTTGCACTGCATGATAAAAAAAATAGTATGATGAAGATCTAAAGACTTTAAAACTGTTTATTTACTGTTTAATTACTTTTTATAGTGAAGATGATGATGCATTTTCCAGTTTCACTATAAGTTACAACGGTTTTTGAACATTTACAAATTAATTTTAGATACACGTTTCCCAGTTTTGACTGATTAGCAGATATGTTGAACTGTTATGTGTATATGTGAAAACAGACATTACATCATGTGAAATTACTTCACAGATATCTTAAATGAACATTTCCATTAATTAATTAAACAGCTGGCCTCAGTGAGTAAATGTTTAAAAGGACTGACTCAGTCCAGCCACCTACCTTCTCTCCTGGATTACTGCTGTAGAACATCACACAGGGATAGAGCTCCGTGGCATCCACGTCCTCAAAGGCCAACTTGGGCTCCTTCAGAATCAAATGTTGATAGTTAGAGAAAGAACTCTCTCTTTCTAACAAGAGTCTAACTAAAGTCTTTTCACTTGCACAAATAACTGACTTCTCTCCTTTTTCACCCCTCACCTCTCCGTTCTTGCCAAAGGAGACGGTTCTTGCTTCCATATCCAGAACGCAGGTGATGAAATCTCCCTGAGTAAAGCTGCTAAGTGTCAGCGTTTGCTCCCCGTTATGATAGAGGTTTCCACTATATGCTCGGTACAGCCACATATCCGATGTGGTGCGATGGTTGAAGTCGTGCACGGGCCATCGTGACACACCCACGCATGTCCCCTCATTGCCTCGATTCTCCTTCACAATGTAGAACTACAGGTGACAACATACAAAACTCTGAAACACGTAGAGAGCAAAATAAAAACAAAGGCTACCTCTTCCACCTCTGTGTTAGGGATATATAACAAAACTACGCTATATTATTATATAAGGAAATCGAGCAGAAAAATTGACTAAAAACAATATTAATCTTCTTTTTTGAGTGTTGTCCCAATGACAAAAATACTGTACCTTCCACTGGTAGCATCCAGAGGAGATGCCAGTCGAGGCCAGGCCGTAGCCTTTACCCCCGCTGCCGTGTGTCAGCCCCTGACCGTTTTCCACTACACAACACTGAGCCTTTTCTGGGTCAAAGGAAATTTCCTGAATGGGAAGGTTCTCATCTTCCTCCTCTGTATCTCCCTGTGAATTCAAGCAGCTGTCAGCTACATAAACAAATAAAGATAAACATACATCCACTGCTAGGTGATCCTGCACACCTGTAGTTTAAGCTCCTGAACTTTTTCTTTAATCTGGATCGAGTGTTTGGTTTGAGCAATGGGACCTTCCCACATGCAGTCAGACAGCAGGGAGAAGAGCCGTTCAATGACCTAGAGGACAAGAAAATATTAAAGCTGGTGGACTGACAACAGTCACGTAGCACACACTGAGGACTTGTACAGAGAAACTATTAGCACCTGTGTCATTTGGTCGTCTTCCATGCTAGCCTCACAGGCAGGCAGGACAGCCTCCAAAACATGAAGAGCCAGGAGCCGAGTTCTCAAGTTTCCCACCAGAGGAACGCCTACATTTAATAACCAAAGGGAACGTCATTTTCAGTTATGTTTATATTTGAGAAAGCACTACACATGATAGTAGTTTCGCATACCTGAGCAGCACTTCTGCGCTGCAATATTCAGCAGCACCTCAGTCCATTTGGGGGACGCCATCTTGGACTGGATGGCCTTGGAGGACACCACCCTCCTTAGGAAGACCAAGAAGTCACCAAGGTGCAGTTCAGCTGTATGCTGTTTGCGCAGCAAAGCTGAAAATCAACAAAATTGCAATATAAGTATAATAACGGGTTGCACTTACACAAACACAAAAACGGACTTTCTTTGCAGCAAATACTGTTCACACCACATCATCTAAACCTCATACAAAAGGTCATCACTCATGTCAGTGTTGCTAAGTCCTATGATGATTTATCGTTTATATATCTCAAGATTTAAATAAAATAAACAAGCTTTAAACAAACACAGAGATGTAATGGTAAATGGTAAATGGCCTGTATTTGTATAGCGCTTTTACTAGTCCCCCCTAGGGACCCCAAAGCGCTTTACACATCCAGTCATTCACACACACATTCACACACTGGTGGAGGCAAGCTACAGTTGTAGCCACAGCTGCCCTGGTAATGACAACAAACGTGAGTTTCACCTCTGAAGTCTTTCCTTTCAGAGTCGGCGCTGTCCTCATGTTTGCCATCTTCCTGCTCTTTTCCAGCATGAAGAAGACTCACTCCTGCCTGAGATAACAGGTTTTTCAGCTGACTGCAAAGCAGGTCCAGCAGTGACTGGACAACCTTGGGACTCAATTTGTCTGCATATGTTCTGCAAATACAAGGAAAGACACTGGTGTTGCACTGCTTCTGATTTACAAATTCCTCTACTGCACCTTGTTGAGCTCTTACCCCGTGCTGATGGCGAGTATTTGCAGCAGCCGTGTGGAGGCCACCTTCAGGGCAGTGCTGAGCTGAGACACGCCAGGTTTTTGCAGGAGCTGGAGAGGCTGCCCCAGCATGGTCTCTGTCCCGCAGAGCTGGGACAGCACATTCAGCAGCCCACTGGAGATGGCCAGAGACACGTCCACTGGCTGGTAGCGAACGCTCAATGCAAACACAGTCACCAGCAGGAGGCGCTGCTGAGCTTCTACGATGACAAATGAAAAGATCAAAGAAAGGGGTCAAAGAGATGCTGAAGCTCACAGGCTGGGCCTTGTGTTTTAGAGGTTTAGAGTAAGGCTGTTAAGTTCTCTTTTCAAACACGCGAGTGGAAACATAACTTCACATCTACCTGCAGGTGAAGCTATCAATTCTATACAGCATCACTTTGGATTACCTATGTGGTGCTTGTTTGCCTGAAGTGCTCTTTCCAGTGTGACAGACAGTTGCTGGTAAATCTTATGGACAGCCGTCTGGATTTCCATTTGGAGGCTCCTCTTAGCTGCTTTTACACCATCCTGTCAAAAACACACACACAGCCACACAAAGACAGAGAGTTAAAAAAACAAATCAGTCAGTCCTATAGACATATGCCGAAGGCGAAAATACTGACGCACCTCTTCCTATCAAACAAATGCAGAGATCCTATATTGAGGATACAGCGCACTGCAAGGTACCACAATGAACTGGTAAACTCCTTTCGTACTTCAGGCAGCCCACTCTGAGTTTATGTGCCAGTGTACAGAACTTAATCCCTGAATTATCTTATAAAAAAAAAAATAAGAACAGAAGGAAATCTCACCACTACCACTCACCCTCATCTGTCAGTATGTGTCTGATATGAGTGGATGAGTCAATGAATTCACTTCTATCCAATGACAGCATTACTAAAGTGAGTTTAGGATATCCTAAACTTTTCTGTTGGTAACCGCTGCTGTTTTTACCACTGTTAGCTGCTGTTAACTGATATTATTGAAACTGCATTTGAAGGCGATTTAGCACTGTTGGACTCGAACGCTCGGTAAATAAATCCTCATACAATGTGAGAATACAATCAGACTCTTCATCAGAAACAAAATGCGACTTTTAGGCCTCGAGCCTAACGTTAGCTTACGTAATGTTAGCGTATAAGCATGCTAATTGTCAGCTGTCCGGAGGCAAGAGGGTTACATGTCTAATCAGCAGACAAAGAGCAACTGCAACAATGTTGTGCGAGTGTGTTTCATGTGTTAGAGCCGTGACCTCAGCTCAGCAGATGATGAAAGTATCCATGTACAAATATTAAATGGTCATGTATAGTTTAAAAGTGCTATTAGTGATCTTTAAATGAAAAGTATGTGGCTGGTCTCTTGAGCCAGACACCCGCTCTACTTCTGAGATTAGGCTTATTTTTGATCAAACTTGTAGTTAGGGCTGGATCAGGTAACCCTAAATCAGTCCTTAGATATGGTGCTATAGAAATGCTCAAGCTGCTATTTCTCCACTTCCTTCAGTTTATGTGTTTATGTGCCACAACTGAATGCTAGATTTTGTCTGGTCACTCTTGGAGTTGCATTGCTCTAGAGATAATTACTATCAACTCCAGAAGAGTCAATTCTTTTGGGCTTCATTAATAATATTATAATAATTAATATATTAGTATAATATTGACTGACATATTGGTCAATATTAGGTTTTTGTCAATACATTGGTATCTACATTTATACTGGCCAATAAATGAAAATGTAAAAACGTAAATAAGACACACGACAGAGACACCCTTTCACCATGTTATCAAAGTTTATGATGAATAGCGTGTCCACTAGAGGGCACTACAGAACTTTGCTGTTTGGAATGTCACAAACATGAGAACCAGCTGATCCAAGCAGACTGGCAGAGGGTAAATGAGTCATCAACAACTTGTTATAAACAGAAAACAAGATTAAAAAAAAACTGCATTGTCACGTTTGTTTTAGTAAGAACTCATAAATAGCTTCATATAACAAATTTTAGTGAAATCAGTTTGTTTTGTGTGTCTGAAAGAAAATGATGTCAGCTGATACATTGTATTTTTAAAACACCAAAAATCAACATTGTGCCTGGAGAAACCCAGTGCAAACAAAGGGACAACATTCAGACTCAAACCCAGAACAGATTTCCTGGTGGTTACAACACCCAAATGAACCAGTGATGTATTTTGATGATGATCGTTATTAACAGTAATTACTTTTGCAAACTTGGATCTATGTTGCCATCAAGAAAGGACAGCAAAGTTGAATCATTTCATTGGCTGGCCCACTACGTTACTACTGTGACACCTATTACGTACTTGAATTTTTTAACATGCTAAATATCCTGTAAAGACATTAAGATGCAAATCTATGAGAAAACAGATAATGCCTATCATTGTCACAAATTGTCCAGACACTCACAATTCGAGGTATTCCTTATCCTGTGATGAGAGCCATACCTGGTAATGATGCAGCTGCACGTTCTCTCTCTTCAGCACTCCAGTTCCCACAGTGCCAAGGCCAAAACAGCCAGCCAGGAACTGCAACCTGACAGAGGTGAGCAGTGAAGATGACTGGAAGACTGCACTGGATCGATCTGCATTGTTCAGTTGGCTGCCCTTCTCCTCCATGCCTGAGATCAACACCACAATCTGGTGGAGTGCTTCCAAACGCAGCTGGAGACAGAACACATGGAACACTCAAATGAATATTCTGAATATTGACTGATAAGATAGACGTAATTAGCATCAGTAACATTGGTTTGTGAAGCCCTGTTACTAGGCCTCGAGCTGTAGATGTTTTTAGCCAATAAGTATAGCCTAAATAAGTCTTTACAAGGAAGCTGTGTTTGAGTGGGTACGGCAAGCCAGGAGGTAGAGCAACTGGGAGGTCAGTGGATTGATTCCCGGCTACTCTAGAGCAGCGTTTCCCAACCACTGTGCTGCGGCACATAGGTGTGCCGTGCCGTTCCACCTGATTAGTACTCTAAGTGATCGGTGTGAGTAACGGCCAGAACAATTACATCTCTTCCACTAGAGGGCAGTACAACTACCTGCTCTAATTAAATGGGTTGCCAAATGCCAGTAAAACAGAAGACGACGAAGAAGAAATTACATAATAGTCATGCTGTGAGTGAGACAACACAGCACATAACGGCAATAGATAAATATGTGAAAAGAAAAAGTAATCAGCCTGATCTGGGTCCTCGAGAAAATGCAGACCCAGAAGAAGGCCCTAGCATGAGCAGTGGTCAGAAGAAAGCACAAAGGTCTACTGGTGACAAACTGAGCCAGTTTCGCTACACCTGGTGCTCGGGGGGGAAATGATCAATATGCTTTTTGTGACATTTTTGTTTAATGGTGTGCTGTGTGATTTTTTTAATGTGAAATATGTGCTGTGGCTCCAAATGGTTGGGAAACACTGCTATAGAGTGTGTTAGGCAAGATACTGAATCCAGAATGGATCCATTGAGCACAAATGTTAAACAACGTGCTTGTTTATAGAATAGTGTTTACTGAGGTCATGGCCAAGGGCTGTAGAATTCTATAAGCCCATAAGTCCTTTCAAAACCATACGTTTTATCCCCTGGTGGCTATTAAAACACGCAAACCACTTTTCAAACCTGGAAGCTACCAACAAGTATTGTTTATACTCTATATGACTTGCAACAAATAGATTCCAAATTTGTGAGAAACACAGATTTGTCCAAACAATGTCTGAAGACCAACTCCTGAGACGTGTGGTAGGGCTGGGCCATATCATACCGTTCACGGTAATACCGGTGTAATTTTGGGCAACAATAGGAAAATGAAATATCGCGATAGAATATGGGCAAAACGCGCATGCGCAGTGCCTATGTTTACATACGCACATGGCAGCGACGCAGAATGAGAAGAGCAAAAGCCGATCGTTGAATGAAACGGATGAACCAGAATTGGTTTGTAAAAATGCTGCAACTTCAGTGGTGTGGAACTGGTTTAGCTTTCGTCTGTCAGATACACAACAAAGCACTATTTTTGGTAGAGCATGCTAGCGGGCGTCGTTATTACCATGTTGTTTGGAAAATACGGCACACTTAGAATCAATCCTTTGATTTTTCTGAAAATCGACAGTGCCCCTTATAATCCCGTGTGCCTTGTGTATGAATTCTGGTTGTGTTTACTGACCTCGAAACGATTTTATGTGGTACACGAAAATCTGTCAAATGTTTTAGTACGACTTTGCTAAGCTACGAACCCGCACCGCTTGATGGATTGTCGGAGCATTACGGCTATCGTAGGCAGGAGCCTCGCAGAGTGATACGTACTTTGCTTCAACATAATATTACCTTATTGTGTGTGTATAACCTCTTTTTAAGTTTTGTGGATATTATACATGGTTATGTTGAGGATATGTCGGCCAATTTCCACTGGAAATGCCTTTTGGTTAAACTGTCAGCGAGGAATTTGCACTGTTACATTTTTATATAACTTTAATGCACATAAAAACAGCTGCTTGTTTAAGTGAAAATACATTGATGGGGTTTTTTGCACTAATAAAGTTGTGGAGTTGTAAAGTATTTTGTCTAGTGTCAATTATATCGTCAGTTATATCGTTATCGCAAATTTTCAAATGTATATCGTGATAAATATTTTTGGTCATATCGCCCTGCTCTAACGTGTGGTGCAGAACTATACAGGGCTCTAGACTAACTTTTTGCCATGGGCGCACCAAATTTTTCAACCGCATCGCTTAACACCGCAGTTTTACATGTGCACTTTTTTGGGGGGGAAGTTGCAGTCCATACAGACAATATTCATTTCTAAATGATTAACTAACAATCTTGTGCTTAAAGTGCTTTGTCAATATTGTAGAAAATGTTAAACTTAATCATCATCTTGGCTCCTCTGACGACCTGTTTGCTGTTGCATGCTGCTGAAAGGCAGTGGGGAGAGGGGACACTTGGGCAGTGCATTTATTGCCTATGAATTTCAGACGGATCAGGCCTTAACACAAAAGTTATCAATAGTTCTTTTCATCTTTTCTTATTACCCACAGCTACATCCACTTCTGTCAGGCCTAGGCTGCTCACTAGGGCTGGGTATCATCACTGATTTCTATAATCCATTCGATTCCGGTTCTCAAAGTCCTGATTCGATTCAATTTAGCCTCAGACAGTCAGAAATATTATAATTCTGATCATTTATCAGTACTGATACACATGAGACTGCATCAGAATTGTGAACATCACAGCAGATGCCTTTGTGTCAAAGTAACTGAGAATAAAACACAGAAAAACATGAAGGAGATTTTCCTGGTCTGGCGTTTTATAGCAGATAACCTTAAAAATATTCTGCAATATTCTGCAATTTTGCATAATTTTAAAAAGTTTAAATTTCTTCAGTATTGAACAGCAGAAATTAGGCTTTCTTGTCCGAGGTCATTTAAGTGAAAAAAGAAAAAGAAAAGAAAAAGACAGCGGCCGACAGCGCTGTAAACAACGGTAGACTGGTGGGTAATAAGCGAATGAATAATGCAGAAAACAGAGATTTGAGACGGGAAACTGTTCTTGAAGTACAGAGAGAGAGAGAGAGAGGGAGAGAGGGAGAGCTGTGCATGACGTGTGATTTTTATCGTGGTGGAAGCAAAACAGCAAAACTCAGAGTGAATTCATGGACATTGATCAAATGTGAAGCGTAGTTTGCTGCTTCTTTTGCTGCTGGCTCCACGAATTTTGGCTGGAGAGACAAAACCTGCAGCTCAGAATCAGCGCAAAAAGACGGAAACAGAGCGGACCCGACGCATCAGAATCACTGAGCTCCGACAGCGTGTCCGTGTTCGGGCCATCGGGTGAGAAACCCGAGAAACAGAAAGCTGATTCTGATGTGTCGGGTCTGTGTTTACGTCTTTGTGTGGAATCCGTGTGCCTGCTCTCATTTGCTGTTTGGTGGTTGTTGAAATAGTTTTGTGAGCTTTAATCTGAGAATCTGGCGTTTCTGGCAAAACACATTTATATTTAAAAGTCGATTCAGGATTTAATGAATCGATATCGCTTTATTCAAGCTACTCACCTCCCTCTATCCACCTGCACTTTCAACTGGACCACGGCCAATCAGAGAGGTCCCGCCCCTGACTATCTCTGATTGGTTTAGTCCACGATAGGGGCATAATGTGTGTCTGTTGTTGACCACACGGAGAGTTGCAGAGATTTTTTTTGTTTTTTTTTTTGTTACCCGAACAGTTGGTCGCACCGGTGCGACCAAATATTTTTTTTAGTCGCACCATTGAAAAATTTGGTCGCATTTGCGACCAAATTGGTCGCACTCTAGAGCCCTGCTATAGTTTCAATATTTCCTAATGTTCAAATGTAAAAATCATGGTATTGTAGCTGTTTTTCAAGGTACATGGATGGAGTCTTCCTTCAAGCTGCAGTTTGAATGTTTACTGGGTAAACTGTTTTCACTCTGCTGGAGACAGCCATGTTTTCCAGTATCCAGTGTATGTACTCTGTTTTGCCCAGCTCAGTCTTTTCTTTTTGTTGGCCAGTCTCAGACCATGAAGTCACCTCTTCACTGTGATGCTGACACTGGTGTTTGACAGGTGTTATTTAATGCAGCTGCCAGTTTACAACCCGTGAGGTATCTCTGTTTTAAACTACACATTCTCAGATGTTTGTCTTCTTGCACAGTTGTGGATCGGGGCCTCCCACTCCTTTTTCTGTCTATTTTAGAGCCAGTTTTTGCTGCTCGCTAAAGGGATATGGATAAGAGATTTTAAGTTTCCGCACAATTACTCAGAATAGCCTTCCTTTCTCAGGAGAACAATTGATGACTGGAGAACAATAAAATGCCTGATGCTTCGGACACTAAACTAACCTAAATAATGCTGTGCCATGGTTTCCAGCTGTGCAGCACAACTGCAAAAGGGTTTTCTACTAATTTATTAGCCTTATAAATTTATTCATTTGGATTAGCAGCTATTCCAGGAAACTGATCCAGAGGACTGACAGCTGTTGATGATAGGCCTCTAAGCAAAACTGTAGAGACATTTTTAAAATATCATCTGACTAATTTGAATTGTTTTTGAATTTCATGATAACATGTTCTTCTTTGGAAAATAAATACCCAAACTTCTGATGAAGTCTTTATATCATCAGTAGGAATCAGTCAATTTTAGACTGAGTGAAATGAGAGACAGGCATTACAGATTTCGGTCTTCAACAGATTTGTTGAGAAGACAAAGAAAACGTATAAAATACTGCCAGGTCTGTTCTGAAAAGGTATAACCGTATAAAAAACAAAAATCCTCCACAAATGAATTAAAAACGTTTCATAGAAGGAAAGAACAAAATCGACTACGCTGACTTTGATTAACCATCATTTGGTTTGACTTCTCGTCAGTGCTGAGGAATCACTCACCTCTGCTCTGCTCTGCTGCTGTTCCATAGCCAGGATAATGGCCTGTGGGCTGGTGGACATACTTTCTTCTGGCTCCTTAAAAGCTGGAGCCAAGCCCACGTCACCACTGATGAAGCTGACCATGTTGTCGATGAGAGCGTGGATGCCCAGCGATCGGCTCAAGTCCAGGTCTGACTCTTCGTACGTTGAACTGTAACTCTGCTGACGGCTCAGCTTGGCCCGAAACCAGGACTCAGCCAGGGAGTCTGGTGAGCTGTGAAGGAGGCCTGAGAAGGAGAAGAAGATCCTGTTTGTTGTATTTGTGCACACAGGGGATCTATTGAGAGATGTGCCGAGTAGCTTTGAAGCACTTAAAAGGAGCGCATTATTACTCGACTGGAGTTCATCAAATGGCCAAATGCCGAATCTACATGCAGGCGCAAGCCTCCATTATGAGTTTGCCTGTGATGGCTGCACCGAGTATCCAACACACACTGAGGAAGAATTCTGCGGCTGAGAAGTGGAATGGGAAACAGGCTAGCGCGTCCACAAAACAACTCAGTCAAAGTATCAGCACTGATGACTTCTTCAAAAGTGCAACCCAGAAATTTCCATGAAAATTCTTCAAAGTAACAGATTACACTCTTCACGAGGAATGAGCCATCATAGTGCAAAGTAACAGTGCAAGCAGAAGAATGGCCTTAATGGAGACATTTATGTGATCCTGATTTCTTTATCTTTCTTTTTTCTTTACAAAATGAAAAGTTGAGGCTCAAAGAGGGCAGGGTGTGGGTATGGCATTACAGTCATGGAGTTATGAGTTAACAAGAGGAAGAAACATGCCATCGTTTACTTGCTTGAAGTTCCTCTTGTGTTTGGGGCTCAACTGCCCCAAAAGAAGCAAATAAACTATCCGTACAGGAATCAAAAGACAGAGAGACAAGAGTAACAAATGAACGATAACAACCGAAAACCTGCATTGTCCTCTCTCCAAACATTAGCGGAGCAAATTAGCGCTTGGTCGTTACCTCTTTTTTTGTGGGAGAATGCCAAGTCTAGGTCAACATTTCTCCTTCCATTCTGAAAGGAAAAAACAGAACCCAACAGTTCAAAGATATGCACATTATGTTACCCTGTGATTCTAAACTGGAGATTCAGGCGGCTGAGGTGGAGGACAAACAGACTCAAGGACAAGTTATGTGTGTGGGCTTTACAGTTGTTGTGTGAAGGAAGGCAACCATTAAAGGTGGAATTCTAATGTCAACTTTGTGATTATTGGACTAACAGATGGCAGTACTGCAGCCACAATGTGTAAATTAATCTGCCTTGTGCCGTGTGTGTGTGTGTGTGTGTGTGTGTATAATGTTCCACATGTCAGAAGCAAGTGACACATTACAGTGAACATGATTTGCTTATTAACACTGGCACAGGGTTAATGTGTTTACTACCATCATTACTGTGTTCTCTGTGAGATTAAAATGACATTATTTTGTCAAATTAGTGTGGTGGGTCAAAGGAGACCAACTAGTTGTCTAAGTTGTTTGTCAACTGTTCTGCTGATGTAACAAAGAGTGTGTACATGCATTTGATTTACCAAAGTGTAACCTTCTTCATCTGACTCTGGCTGGGACAGGTCAGACTCACTCCTGGACTTCATCAGTCTGTAACTTGGGCTGCTCTGCACTAAACGGCTCTCTGCGCTCAGACTCTCACTTCTGTACACAAACATATCACAGCACTGTTAAATCAATGAGAACAAGACAGCTAAACAACAACAGTTAAACACCATGATTTTCACCTGAATGGTGGCACATACAGCCACATCCATTGTCTCCCTTTTTATAAAAAGGACACAAAGTACAACACAGTGCTCGAAATACAAAACACTGGAATACTTTGAAATTAAAAGGGTAAAGCAGAATTATGTTCACTACGAGAGGTTCTGAGGTGCATACCACAGGCCCCAAACCACTATGGTTTGAAATGTGAGCTATAGAGTTACATTAACACAGTTTTTTTGTGTGCAGACTATTACTTTAATTCAGTAGGTTTAACAAACATTTTATTAAAAAGTTTATTTTTGTTTATGCTTAGGAATGATATTACACCATGATAAATTCAGCACATCTGATGCTGAATTCGTTAACTGATCACTTGCACACTCAATACGAGGCACAACAAGTGAGAAAGGCTGAAAAAGCAAACAAACAAAATGAATTACTGTCCAAAGACTTATGGAGTCGTGTAGACAACAAAAGTAGCTTGTGTGTTATCTTTTAGTCCTGTGCAGTCACCTTACCTCACTGATATTGGGCACTTAAGACTAGTCAGATCATGACTAACTGAAGACAGCTCTCGATGTAGAGCCTTACAGTTGTGGTCAGTACAGTTCTAGTATAACTATGTAATGTGCTCAGTTAAGATTCTTTCCAATGCTTCACTGTAAAAGTTAACAAGAGCTTGATGCAGGAATTCAGTGTTTTTCCACCCAAGTGACGACTCAAAAACACTTTGAGACCCTTTTTCAAAGCACTTTCATCAAACTACGACCTTTAAATAAGCAGATTTAAAGTAACTATAGAATATCAATCTAATGATAAACTGAGCTATATTAAATATAACTGAAATGTTACATTATAACAGTATATGAAATAATTAAAATAAGTTGGGGGTTTTTAAGTATATATTGTTTCAGTAAAAGAGAAATGCACAATTAATGACTAAATTTCTTGGTAACACATGTGACTGTGCCCAATAATAAAGCAATTTCATTTTTCAGGGATGTCAACAGTAGCATCCTATTTCTCTCTGACCTGGTCATGAAGCTGAGGCACTCCTGTGTCCCTGTAGCTAACTGAGTCTGAGCTTCTTCCTGGTTCTGCTTGGTCAGCTCGCCCAGTACAGGGCTGACTCCCAGTATCAGCAGAGCACAGCGGTGGATCACAGAGTTACAGGCTGCTGTGTAAAGGTCTTGGCCTTCTGGAAGACCCGTACTGCCCCTTCTGCCCTCTTGAGCCAGAATGGTGTCTTCCTCTCCACCTCCTCCTCCTCCATTCCTGGAGCTAGAACCCAGTCCTGTGCTGCTGCTGGCCCGCTCTCTCTCCCGACTGCGAGCCACCTCCCGCGCTGAGAGAAAACATTGAAAGATTTCTGTGTTGTGCCACAATCATACACACACACACACACACACGCATGCACGCACACACAAAAAGACACACAAATAAGATGCAGTGTTAGAGGACAAAACAGCAGCCACAAAGAATTACTGGAGTCTAATATTCAATACTAAAGCTCGTGCTAAAGCAACACACTGCAAAGCCTTGTTCGGCACATAAATGTCCATATATTAGAGGACATGATTATCAAGTGAAGGTGTTCATAACAGTATGTCAGAAGTTTACACCTTTAAAACTGCCAGATTACACATGCTCATAGAAACACCTTCCTACTGAGAAAGCTAGCTCATAAACTGTTCAACTTAGAACTTCACAGCATGAGAAATATGCATAAATCAGTTACAATGTTGCAGATTACAGCTGCGCTTTCAAATACATTATACTAAGTAGTGAAACTGTTACAACCTGAATAATAACCATTTATTAATAATACATCTGTATTCATACTAGAACCCTTTTACCAACACTACAGGCTACAGTGACAAGCAAATTCAATAAAAACACAGATGAATAATACAGACAGGATTTTAAAAAGTTAACATTTATTCAGTTATGTTCTCCAACTGGCTACTGCTTTGCACACTAAACACACACACATGCAACTACAGGCACAAGTACTTACTTCCAGCTGTCATTACTTCATGCTCCCTGTCATCCTCTTCATCGTCTTGCTCTTGATGGCCTTCTTCTCTCTCACGGTCAACCCTCTCTTCAAGTTCTGCCTCCTCGTCAATGGTGCGTGTGAAAGAGTGCTCCTGGGGGTCCATGTCCAGAGAGTCCTGATTGTCGGAAATCTGGTCAAATGACAATAATGGCCTGATTTTGGATACCATTGATATGACTATTAAGGTCAGTGGAAATGTGTGTATGCAGTTATGACCATAGTTTCTTGGACAAATACAGAATATATACACAACTTTGCCTGTGTACACCACCATAGTGGGTTTTAAATCAAATAATCAACATGTGCTTAAAGTACACACTTTAACTTCACAATCAATAGGTTTAGCAAAAACTTTGCATTAACTGTTTGGGAATTCCAGAGGTGGTTGTGGCTCATGTGGCGAAGCAGGCTGTCGATCAATCAGTCCCTGGCTACTACAGTCCATGTGTCCAAGTATCCTTGGGCAAGATACTGAACCCTGAGTTGCCCAAGATGCACCCATTGGAGTGCAAGTGGGTGTGTGACTGTTATATAAAGGTGCTTACATAAATTAAATGTGTGTGATTGGCTGAATGAGACCTGTAGTAGAAAGCTCTTTGAGTTGTCAAAAATTGAAGAAAAGAAAAACAATGGCTCAATTACATGGAGATGGTTCGGATTCCAAATGTCAGATGATCAGCAGAATAATGTGTTCTGTAGAGAATCCCTAAAAAATGTTCGGACAAAAGTTTCGAGCACTACTAATCTTTTCCACCATTTACAACAGCGCCATAAAGTGCAGTATGAAGAGTGTGAAACTTTGCTGTATCCCAGATCATAAAGCCTCCTGTACCGAAACAAACCACATTACAAAACTCCCATACCCATGCTGTGCCTTATGAGAAGTGGAGTGACAGTACTAAAGCAGCGGCCTATCATATCGCTAAAGACATGGTCCCCATCTCAACTGTGGAACAAGAGGACTTTATACAGCTGCTAAAAGCCCTGACCGAAGATACCAGATACTAGTCAAAAGTACTTTGCAAGAGAAGTACGGCCAAAAGTATATGCTCACCAAAATGTCTCACTTCCCATTGACCAGCAGGACCTGTGAGCCATACATGAATGTGACTATGCATTTCATGGAAGACTGGAAACTGAAAAGTGACCATCTCCAGACCAGCTACAGCCCAAGACCACACCGGAGAGCATATAGCTGAAGCCCTGCAGGATGCCCTCACAAGCTGGAAGTTCAACCTGACGGACTGGTTGCTATAACGACTGACAACAGGGCGAATACCTTGGTGGTTGAGGATGCAGTGTTTTGGTCACAGACTTCATGTGGCCATTGGTCAGTACAATAGTGAATCAGCTGATTTGAAATAAGAAAAAAGATTACTAGGCATAACATTAAATAAAAAGTCTGTGAAGGTTCTCAGTCATCCAGGTCATCGTAGCATTAAATAAAAAGCTTACAGAATCACCTAAAGAGCTAAATATCTATATTGACAACAAGGCAATTATTTTCATAAGTAATAGCCAGCTTATACATCTACTGGCTATAAACACTGCACCTCACTCACCAGGCGATGCATAAGCGCTGGGGCAGGAATGATGGAGGTGCAGGCGACCGAAACACTTCCAATGGGAACGCCAATGGATGAAGGTGGGACAGGTGATGGATGTTGCCAGCCTTCCAACACCCTCCCTAGGTCTGAGAGGGATGTACCACATGCCGGTAAAGTGCCGGAGGTATACGCCATGCTATGGTTATCATAAGAGATGATGACAAGCTGTATTGAGTGAGTCATGATACTTGGATGGAAGAGGAACACACCCATTTGTTGGACCCAAAAAGCCGTTGGGAAATTATTTTCCAGGTGGCTCATTATAACACCAAGGTTATATGGGATATGATAAAGCTCCGGAGCAAATTATGGCCCAATTTTATTGGCCGGCCATCCAGGCAAATGTGCGCCGATGGTGTGGTCTAAGGAACTTGGAAAGAAAAGCGTCTGAACTTCTTTAAGTTGCTTGAAGATGTTTCACCTCTCATCCAAGAAGCTTCTTCAGTTCTAGGGTCAAATGGTGGAGAGTCCCAGATTTAAACCTGTGAGAGGCTACATCCACACTAGCCCGGATAGATTTGAAAATGGCGTTTTCATCTGAAAACTCTCCGCGTCCACACTAGCATTTTCAGTCGTTTTCACAGAGTTGTGCGTCCACATTGAAACGGATGAAAATGCTTACGTTCCAGTCCTGCGCATGCGCAAAAGCGAGTGAGAATTAAAGAATTTGAAGAAAAGCTATCTGGAGCATGTACAAACTGATAAAATTCTTTTTTAGGGCTGTCAAAATTGAGAGCAATCAAAACAACCGCTGTATAATGCACTCCGCTATCTTTGTTATTTGGTCACATGACTGCATCACATGACTAAAATACATCATTGTTTTAGAAAGTGTGCGTTTTCCTGTGTCCACACAGCGACGGGACAGCTGCATTTTGAAATGTATGCGTTTTCGAAACGCTGCGTTTTTCCTTGAGGAAAGGGCCGTCTCAGTGTGGACGGGGGGCCAAAACGTTTTCAAATGAAAACACATTAGTGTGGACGTAGCCAGAGTGTCCCCTCAAAGAGGGACAAAGGACCCCCCTGATGATCCTCTACCTAATCACATGAGCCAAGGTGTGAAAATGGGTGTAGGTCACAATCAGCCAAGGTTTCGGGTGAGCTCATTGTGAAACCTGTACAGCACACACTACATTGTTAAGTTTGTGTTTTGGAGTTTTGTCTTTCGGGTGAACCAGTTTGTGTCTGAGTGTGTTGCTGGGTCTGAAGTACACTGGGATGTCGTGCTTGGAGAAAACTCTCCTGAGTTTCTCTGATACACCAGCTACATAGGGGATGACAACGTTGTTGCGTCTGTCTTTCTTATCCTCCCTCGCTGGTGTCTGATCTTCTTTTCTGTGCCTCTTTGCTGACTTTATAAACACCCAATTAGGATAACCGCATGTTTTCAGTGCTTCCTTTACATGTGTGTGTTCCTTCTTTTTCCCTTCAGGCTTAGAGGGAACATTCTCTGCCCGGTGGTGTAGGGTCCTAATGACTCCAAGTTTGTGTTCCAGAGGGTGGTGGGAGTCAAAGAGGAGGTACTGGTCCGTGTGTGTGGGCTTCCGGTAAACTTCAATGTTGAGGTTCCCATTCTCTTCAATGTGCACGGCGCAGTCCAGGAAAGGCAAACAGTTTGTGTCTTCCCTGGTAAACTTTATGTTTTTATCCACGGCGTTGATGTGCGCAGTGAAGGATTCCACTTCTTGTGTTTTGATTTTGACCCAGGTGTCGTCTACATATCTGTACCAGTGGCTGGCTACTCTCCCTTTAAAAGAGCCAAGAGCCTTTCTTTCCACTTCCTCCATGTAAAGGTTGGCTACAATAGGTGACACCGGGGAACCCATGGCACAGCCATGTTTTTATCTGTAGAAACTAGATCTGGGCGATATGACCCAAAATTCATATCTCGATATTTTGTAGCTGGATGGCGATATAAGATATATATCTCGATATTTTTTTAAAGCCATAAAGTAAGAACAAAAAGAGAGTTCTTAGTCAAAGCTGTGTCCCAGATGTCACACGGGCACTTTTATTAACATACAGCGTAGATGTACCTGAAAAAAAACTACTCAAAAATAAATTATGAGCATTTATTAAATAATGATGCTCCATAAATAAAAGAAAACTATGTTGTTTTGTGCATAACAAAGAGCTCACAATTGTGCAGTCAAAATGTAAACTAACAGACGCTGAGCATAATAACAGACAGATTTCACAGCTGCTCTGTTCCCAACTTCTACTGCGTGACTGACAGCCTGGAGTTTGAAATCCGCTTCGTAACCACGTCTCTGAACAGGAGCCATTTATGGTCCTTATACACACACAATACGGTAATATTACGTTGAAGCACAGTACGTATCACTCCGCGAGGCTCCTCGGTAGCCGTAATGCTCCGACAATCCATCAAGCGGTGCAGCTCCGTAGCTTAGCAAAGTCGTATTAAAACATTTTTTGACAGATTGCTGAGCGCTGTGTATCACATAAAATCGGTTGGCGGTCATCAAGCACAACCAGAATTCATACAAAAGGCGCGCAGTCAACTTTTGAGAGAATGAAAGGATTTTAGGCCGTGCATGGCGTTAGCGTGGTTAGCTCGTTAACACGTTGACGCCGTCCAGCCCCACGCACGGGGCGATGCGCAGTAACTCATTAACGGAGATTTGCCGTGTCCATCTTGTTGCTGCCTGCAGGAAGCGATGGGGGAGGAGGGGGAGTTGTGTTCAGTGAAGGAGAGGCGAGGTCGAGTAACGTTGCATAGAGACAAAAGTGGACGAAAGAGAGGCAAACTTGCGGCTCCGCAACTATAATTATAACGTAACACAGACTATATCGATATAAAGGATATTGTCACATCTTATATCTCGTATAAAAATATATCAATATTTTTAAAAAACTCGATATATCGCCCAGCTCTAGTAGTTGTATTTGTATACAGTGGCTTGCAAAAGTATTCGGCCCCCTTGAACTTTTCCACATTTTGTCACATTACAGCCACAAACATGAATCAATTTTATTGGAATTCCAGGTGAAAGACCAACACAAAGTGGTGTACACGTGAGAAGTGGAACGAAAATCATACATGATTCCAAACATTTTTTACAAATAAATAACTGAAAACCCTAACCCTTACTATCCAAGGAAAGCATAGGTACATTCAAAGTCTTTAGAAAGTTATCCATTAGAGTGCTTTCCTGCGGGAATTCAGAGGTGTAAAGTTGGGAGTAAAAAGCCCTAAACGCTTTTTACCTTAGCATAGAGCAGGTCTACTTCTTTGATTCGGTTCACTAAATCGAGTCGTTCTATACGGGCCTTTTTCTTCATATTAGCAGTATAGGAAATAACTTGTCCCCTGAGAAAGGCTTTTAGTGTATCCCAAATTATTAAGCTAGAAGTTTCTCCTGTGGCATTTGTTTGAAGAAACAAGGTTATTTGTTCTTTCATGAATTCCAGGAAGTTTACATCTGCCAGGAGAGTCGAATTAAAACGCCAGTGTCGTCTGGATTGAGGGATGTCTGGGTAACTCATTGATAGCACAACAGGGGTATGGTCTGATATTACTATGGTCTGGTATTCACAGGATTGGACCCATGGAGTCAGCTGCTTATGAATAAGAAAATAATCGATTCTAGAATAAGTGTGGTGTACCTGTGAAAAAAAAAGAAAAAAAAAAAAAAAAAAGAGTACCCTCTTCTGTGGGGGTGTAAGCTGCCAAACATCAGAGACACCACAGTTAGATAAAAAGGATTGGATGAAAAGAGCAGATTTACTGACAGTGCAGCGATTCGGGGAGGATCGGTCTAACATAGGGTCCAGCCAGCAGTTGAGGTCACCACCAAGTATAAGAGAATATGAGCTCAGATCAGGCAACAATGAGAAAGCACGCTGGAAGAAATCTACATCATCAATATTGGGGGCATATATGTTGGCCAACACTACTTTCGTATTATAAAGTTTACCCGAAACAAAAATGTACCGGCCACTCGTATCAGAAATTACATTATGTTTCTCAAAGGAAATATTTTGGTCAATTAGAATAGAAACGCCTCTTGCCTTAGCCTGAAAGGTGGAATGAAAATGCTGCCCTGCCCATCGGGACATAAGACGAGAGTTATCCGAATCACAGAAATGTGTTTCTTGTAGAAAGACAACAGCTGCTTTAAACTGTTTTATATGTGTGAGAGCACCTTCCTTCTTTACACAGGGTGGTTTAAGCCTTTGACATTCCAGCTTACAAAGTTTAAGCGACTACCCATAGTCCTGCACTGAAAATGTAAGAAAACAAGTGCAGCTGAAAACAGAGTACGAGAAAGATGACAAATAAGAGACTAAAACAGAGAGTAGAATAGTTCCCGGATCCCCCAACTTGACAAAACAACATACAACTACCCCGGCTCTGAAGGATGTCTCCCCCCTCCCCCATTCCCCATCCACCCCCCCACCCACAAGACAGCTGCTAAGGAAAAAAACAGCAAGCTCTCCAAAACACACATTGTGTACCCTCCAGAACAATAAACTCTTCCTGTCTAACACTAAGAACTGACTTTAGCTCCCATAACGATGATTTCAGTAAACACAACACTCGTGGATAAGCAGTAGAATTTTGTTAAAGCAGTCAGCATAGAACCACAACACAACCAATGACCAACTTTGGGGACAATAGAAGCAATGAGATATGAATAGCCTCCCTGCTTGTAAATAGCAGAGGAGAAGAAAAAAAAGAAAAAAAAGAAGAAGAGACGTCCGTAATGCCTGAATATGAACCAAAGTCCTTGCATATCCCAGGAGAGGAAGATAGTCAGGACAATCTACTCACAGGGCTGTCCCGCGGACAAACGTCAAGACCAGATAAGCAGGCTCTCAGGGTGATTCGGCTGTAGCGGGCAGGTCGTCCAAGTATCTCATCGCTTCATCAGCCGAATGAAGCCAACGTCTTGCGCCGTCAGGAGACGTGATGCGAAGTCGTGCAGGATACAGCAGAGCTGGCTTGAGACCTCGTTTATACAGCTCGGACATCACTTCACGGTACTCCGCTCGCTTGCTCAAAACTTCCGGGCAGTAGTCCTCCACCACGCGAATCTGCCGACCATGGTATTTTAGTTTCCCTCCTCGCCGGGCCTCTCGGATAAGAAGGTCCTTTACCTGGTACCGATGAAGGCGTATAATTACGGGGCACGATCTCTGTCCTGGGGCTGGCTTAGCGGCAGGTATACGGTGGGCTCTGTCGATCTCCAGGCGGGTCGGGAGCCTCTCCTTCCCGAAAACCTCGCAGAGCAAATCTGCAAAGAATTCTGTGGGACGCCCACCTTCAACGCCCTCCTCGAGTCCCAGGATACACAGGTTTTGGCGCCTACTTCGGCTTTCTAAGTCCGTAACTTTAGCCAGAAGTTTAGTGTTAGATTCGCTGAGATTGGAACAAACGTTCTCGAATTCTCTAACCCGCTGGCTTAAGTCGTCCGCTGCTAGCTCTAAAGATCCGAGCCGCTGGCCATGATCTTCCACCGGAGAGCGGACTTCGTCAAACTTCGACTCCAGTAGGCTAAAAGATGTTTTGAAGTCGCTGGCCAATGCCTCCCTATGCTGCTCCAGAAGGGAGGAGATGGCCGCCATGTTCAGCTTAGGTGTGTTGTCCTCCTTTTCTGCCGCTTTAGTGCGTTTTGAGGCCATGTTAGAACGAGCAAAAACCAATTTCGGAACCCGTAAAATAAAACCTACGCAGTTCAATAGTTTTGTTGTGAATTGGCTGGTTTAGGAGTGGAAAAGGTAGAAAAGTTAGCGGAGCAGTCTTCTCCTCTACATACTACATCCCCCTAGCGACCGGAAGTCCAGGTGTTTCGAAATGTTGTAAGTGGCTGAGTTTATGCTACTGACAATGGGTCTGAGTGGGACACCTTCTTTGTGGATCTTAGGAAGTCCATAAATACAGGGTTGGGCATCCCCTGGGTAAAGGTGGTGATATGTAGGGCGGTCAATGGTTTTGTCCTTTTCAAGGTCTTGAAGGCAAGCGATAACTTTCTTGTTGTAGCTGCTTGTGGGGTCTCGCTTTAAGGCTTTGTAGGCATTGTTGTCACTGAGGAGAGTAGTGATCTTTGTGTGGTAATCCGTTGTGTTTAGAACCACACTGCACCTTCCCTTGTCAGCTGGTAATATAGTGATGTTGTGGTCTCTGCTCAGGGAAGCGACGGCCTTCTTTTCTTGTATCGTGAGGTTAGACAGAGGGACTTTGGCACTGGAGAGGTTGGCTGAAACTTTCATCCTGATTTGTTCTGCTTCTGTCTGTGATAATTTATTAATCCGTATGGCGGTTTCTGTGGCTGTGATGAGGTCCACTATGGGCAACTGTTGCAGAGAAATGGCAAAATTGAGTCCTTTGGCTAACACTTTCTTTTCAGGTTCCGGTCTGAAAAGTTCTTCACCCATTTCTCCTGACTGTCCTCAGGTGTGTGTTCTTCTCTGAGTTGTGTAGGTTCAGACTGAGGAGTGAGTGTTTTTGAAAACAAGGTGTGGAATTTCCTGCATTGTTTCTTTTCCTTTAGAGTGTTGGGTCCGCTGAGCCTTGTCCACAAACTTGTAAACCTCTTCTAAGATAGAGGTAGAAGGTTTGCTCGGAGGCCAAAGTAAACTTTTAATAGAAGTGAGTTTCGTTCCTGCGATTCTGGCTAATCTTGCTCTGGAGGCCATCTATAGTGAAATGGACCTGTGTTATCCTTTCACTTAGAAGCTGATTTTGTGCTCTCCGTAGAATCAACTCTGCTCTGTATCCCCTGACAGTGGATCCAAGGCGAAAACTCTTAGGAACAACCTTGCTTTGTCTGCATCTTAGGTTAAAATGAAGATGGATCCTATAATCCGCTAGTTTCCTTGATTCCTCTTCATACACCCGCAACAAGTGAAGGGTGTTCCTCCCAAAATGTACGCCGATGGTGTGCGTCCTGCTCGGAGTCGCCATTACCATTAATGGAGGTCCTGTTTGAGCTCACATTGGCACGGACCTCATCGGGCCATTTCACCGGAGTACACAGGGATATCACTTTGTATTAGTTCTGGTGGCTTATGCAATACGATATCCTGAAGCAGTGCCTCTGCGCACCATTTCTGCAATGAGTGTGGTGCAGGCACAAGTCTGCAGATACTGACTGACCAGGGCATCACAAGAGAGAGATGAGTTCGGCCCAGAGGTACCAAATTCCAACATTCCAGCCTCCTTCCATTGTAATAACCATCTCACACAGGCGCAGAGAGTAGACGTCCTGCATTGGAACAGCGTTTTGCAGATGTGTTCTCCCCCCTTCCCAGTCGTACCAATCTCATAAAGCACAAAAGGAGGAAGCTATAAAGCTGACTGTGCTAAAAAACAGTTGTTCATTTTGCAACGCTGTGTGTATGGGATCTTTGATCGATCACACACTTGATCTCAATCCAACAAAAGATACTTTTCAGTTACTAAAGACAAAAGTTGGGTGATGGGTCTCTCTGCCCTATGTATTAAAACTCTTATATTTGAAATTATGTTGGTTTGTTCTTAAACAGTTTGTGCTACATTTTTTAACCCCTTAAATTAAAGGTGAAAGTCTATTGTTGAATCACACATTGATTTATTTAAATAGTGGTGTGCAGAGGCAAAACTAAAAAAAAAGAAAGAGCTTTGTTTACTTACCCTCCTCTCACGAGAAGAAGATCGTGTCTGGATGAAGTCCATGTTCTTACAGGCTAGTAAGCGGTTTCGTACCTTAAAAACACTGCGATAGACTTCTGCCAGAGACTTAGATGGTTGATACCTGATAGGAAAATATTTCCTTTAGACAGGTTCTATGGGACAGTATGGAAATGGTTCACGCCATATATTAAAAGGTGTATTTTCTTGTACTACCTGCCCTCTCCACAGGCTTGGCCCAGCAGCCCTGTGTGCTTCAGTAAGGCTGCCAACACAAACCTGGACACAGTGTCTAACAGGGTCTCATTACTGAGAGATGCATTGTCCCAGTCTGCAACAAAATCCACAGTGCAGTCAGTGAATGTATATACCTATAAAGCTAATTGCATTAAAGAAATGGTAGGATTCTGTATATACTCAAAGCAGATGCAAACCTTTGCCAATTGCGTACTCGTGCATGTTGATCCAAAGGCTGTTGGCAGGTTCTTTAGAGGAACCCAGAGCCAAATCCACCAAGACACTCAAGTCAGGATGCAGTGTGCAGTCGAAGGGTTTCTGCTCCTCATTACCAGACAGTGCAGCCTCCAATAATGAGCTGATGCAGGTGTCTGAAGGACAAGCAAACAATTATCTACACAAGTCACAGAAGAAGCGATAAATGAACTCAACTGGACAAGAGCCCTAGGATTCTGATCAGGCAGTCGAACAAAGTAATGTCCTGCTGTAAGTTACATTCACAGCAGAAGGGATCTCGCTCATCTACTCATGTTGCTACTGGTTGTGTATGTTTGCGTACATCCTGTACCTAGCTGGGGGATGTCCATCTCCAAGCCATTGCTAAATAGCGGTGTTTTGAGCCAGTAAACAGTATCTTGTTCCTCCAGTGAGGTGGGAGCTCCCTGCAGCATCCCACCAAGGCAGCGCCCAACTAGCAGGGCGACTGTCCTCTCCAGGTCCACAAGCCACACCCAAGAAAGTGCGGGCTGCGGCAGGGTCATTCCTGAGGCTGGCTCAGCAAAGTCTGAGGTACCTGGAAAAAGACAAATACATTCTCCAATTTAGCATTCCACCAGATGTCAAGATGGTCCCAACTGCATGGTGTTGAAACATATCACTTTTCATTATAAATAACACTATATGATTTTCATTTTCTCATATCAGACATCAGTGTTACATATAAATGTTAAGGCCAAAAATGAGTCTTGCGAAGTCGCATCTATTCAGCACCTCACACGAACATCTAGTCTAGAGGTCGGCGACGTGCAGCTTGCAAGCCAGGGGTTAGGATTAGGGTTACCCCTAACCCTATTATACTATATGTACCTCTGTCCCTTTCACCTGCATGTGCTGCTCTTCTTCTCCCACTGTTTGGTAGGAGCAGCTATGACTCTTTTGATGTTGAAAGTTGCCGACACCTGAGCCGGCAAATTAATCCTCCAATTCTAGTGTCTTCTTATGCCAAATTAAAAAAAAATAAATAAAAAAATCATCAAGCTCCTAAATAGAAAAGGTGAAACGTAACTACAGAATATGTGTACACATAATGCCTGCACACATGGCTTTTTGTAATTACACTGCTGGCTTAGCTGACAAGGGCTCATAAATTAACATCTCCATCAGAAATGATGACATCATGTGTCTGTACATGCATTTACCACATCCCAGGATATTTTGTAACTTTTTTAGGCATTTTTTTTTCAAAACTTGACCAAGTTAACCTTGTTCTGAGCTCACCCTGAAGAGGCCACTGCAACTCTTGGTCCTCCAGAGGAGAGGCAGCAGGCAACAGTCTGTTCAAACAATCCAGAGGAGGCAGCAGTTCCAGCAGTTGGCTCAACAGCGGCCTTGCCACCGACACCGGAAGCAGCAGTAAGGCGTTGATTATCTGACACAGCATGCTGCCTGCTGCTGACACGTAGATCACATCTGCAGATGACATGATCATAGTTTTATGACAATGATATAAAACAAAAGAAAGTATCTTCAATGCTAAATGAAAAGAACTTGAACTATCTGAGCAGAATGAGATAACAAGGAAGTGAGAACAGGTCTTTTTAGCCAGATTACAACACAGGTCACTTGATTCCATTCACCTTGTAGCTTCTCCCGTATGCTGCCATTCCAGGAGCTCTCCTTTATCAGCGCTGCAGAGCGGGAGTAGATATCTGTGGCATGTGGCAAGAGCAGCTGCAGATGTTTGTGGAGCAATGACACACTGCTGGAGTTCTGCAAATAAACAGGGTGACAAAAGGTTTTTCTATACTATGTTCATTTTCTTTTATTTGATTTCTTTTATTCGCTAAAAAAGTGACAGACAGACAGATTTTTGATTTTTAACAACATCACTGGGCTGAAATATAATCTACCATCTACAACAGAACACACCACATTATTAAAAACACCACTGAAAAGAAAATTCAGTGAAATTATTCATCAGTAAATAAAACAGAATTTTAGCTTTAACTCTATATTTAACCAGCAAAATTAAAGTTGTATCAACCCATTGCCATTGGAGACCAAGCCACTCCACAGTTTTCAAAGACATAATAAACAGTGGTTCAAGGTGGTTACCTTCAAGAAACATATGAAAACTAGTTTTTATTTCTTGACAAAAGGGACATAATTCACTTGCATCTTTTTTAACCTTGGACACAAAACTACTGACAGCAATGGCACCGTGCAAAATCCTCCACTGTAGATCGCCTGACCTCGTACTGAGTGGGTGTTTATAAAAGACTCTCCATATAGGTTTCTGACATTCCTCAACTTTTAACTTGTCTCTCCACACAGCATCGGTCCTTCCACTCAAGTGCCTTTTATTTAACCCTTGAACTGACATTTTATATAACAGTTTTCCACTCAGCATATGAAAATCTGAATCCCTCCGATTCATAAGCGAGGGTCCTGTCAAGGATGTAAAATCAACATTCAATTCCATTCCTCAAAAAGGATCTCTTTCATCGGAAATCTCTAATCCACGACTATAATCTAACAGCATCTCCTTTTCAACTAAAGTTAAACATTTCAGCCAAAAGTCTAGAATACTCCTCATAATGTGGCTTGATTTCAAACCAATGAAAGATGTTGCTGCTTCTGTGTTCTGAAGGTCTGGTCCATAATTTGTCTCAGTTTGAGAGCCTTTGTCTCAAGCAGTCTTTTCAAAAAAGCAAGTCCAGTTCCATCATGTACATCCGGCCAAGCCCCAAAAAACAACGGTTCCTCTAGAAGCCAAAACAATGAGGAAGCTGGTTCCAGTCTTTTCCAACAGAAAAGGGTCCAAGCTTTAAAAGGCCTTTATAAAACATAGGAATTCCATAGCAAAATATTAAATTACAGTTTAGTAAAAACACGGAAGCATCCATTCCCAACTCTCCTTTTCCTCTTAAAATAACGCTAGTTACTGGTTTCCAGAAAACATCTTCTTCCCTTCCCATCAAGTGTTTCTAAATAAACTGCAGTCTGAAAGCTGCAGCTCTGCTCTCTAGGTTAGCTAGTCCTGTCCACCTTCTTCTTTGGGCAAAAAAAGCACAGCCTGGGGTATCCAATGTCGATTAAAAAAAAAAAACAACCAAAAAACCTTGATCATCAAAGATTGAAGTTTATGTAATAAACCAGGAGGTGGCTCCAAAGAAGCTAATCTATGCCACAATGCAGAACCAGCTAAGTTGTTTATAATCAGCACCCTCCCTCTATATGGGGTAACAACCACCTCCACCTCCCTAATTTCCCCTCAACTTTCTCCAACACCCCTTCCCAGTTTTTGTTTACTGTGTCCTCATCTCCCAAGTACACATCCAGATACTGCAAACCTTCTCTTTTCCACTTCAAACCACCTGGAAGTTGCGGGAGCCCAGCAAGCCAATCTCCTACTGCCAGAGCCTCACTCTTCGCCCAATTCACTTGTGCATCTGAAAATCTGCAAAATGTTTCAACGATCGTTCCTAAATTATTTACATCTTGCTGACTTTTAACAATACCATCAGCATATGCAGATAAGTTAAAAGACACGTTAAAACCTGATAAAGACATCCCATCAATAAAAGACCTAACAGTATTTAGCATTGATTCAATAGACAGAGCATATAACATACCAGACATTGAACAACTTTGCCTAATACCTCTACTTACTTTGAAAGGTTTGAACAAACAACCGTTTATCTTCAGTACACTTTCAACGTCTTCGTACACCATAATCTTGGCAATTAAGTCAATGTCGAGACCGAACGTTTCCAACACACTCCAGAGGTAACGGTGCTCAACCCTGTCAAAAGCCTTTTCTTGGTCCAGAGAAATCAGACCAGTATCACATCCCAGTGAACTGGGAGACTGACTAGTGACATATTATCAACAATAGACCTGTCTGGCACGCAGTATGTTTGTGTTTGGTGGACAACCTGATTCATCACCTTCTTCAGTCTGCTTGGCAGCACTTTTGACAGTATTTTATAATCAGTGCACAATAAAGAGACAGGCCGCCCGTTCTTAATATCCTGGAGATCACCTTTCTTTGGTAACATTGTTAAAACTGCTCTCCTGCAGCTCTGAGGTCTCTGAGCCTTCAGTGAAGCTCTCCTCAAAAACCTCCATGACATTGTCACAAAGGTCAGACCTTGCTCTGTCCTTTCTTTTTTTCCAGCGAAAAGAAAACCTTTGTAGGAGCGTCCATCAGAGAAAGTGGACAAATCTGCAACAAACCTGAGCCCCCTGTGCTCCAGAGTCCATCAAGGCTTTTTTAGATTTGAGGATCTCAAACCAAACTCGGTTTCCTGTGAAATTTGCAGACACCTCCAGCTCCACTATGTCAGTCTCCAGATCTCTCAGAGATTTGGCCGATGAGACAATGACAGTACACTGCTGACACAATTCTTTGATTTCAGTTTTGCAACAAACCCACCACTGACTTAAAGACATAAAATCATCTTTCCTATTTATTTGCTTTATTTGCGTTCTCCACACTGTCAACAAAGATGACCACAGCGCTGATTTCACCCACTGCCAGACTACACTCCTCTACTGAGCAAGGACAACTATGATAAGGACAACTATGGTATGATCTTAAAACCAGTTGTCTCGTAAGTTTAGTGAAGTCTGTTTTGGCGATTTTGCACACTCAAAAAAAAAAAAAAAAAAAAAAAAAAATCAGTAATGCTTAATTTAATCAATTCAGAAAAGTACAGTTCAAAGTTCAAAGTTCAGAAACAAGTCCTCAATCTCTCAGTCAGACTCACCACACGCTCCACCGCCACACTCCCAGCATGCAATGCAGAAAGAACGAAAGAAAGATGCAGGGTACCAAGCACATTTTACACCTCTCCTGTTCTTTTTGTCACAACACACAATCACTGATAGAGAAAAATGGCTTTGCAAATTCAGTTTGCTCTCAGACAAACAAAACCAATGCGACTGAGAGTTTAAAGCCATTTTAATCCTCATTAAAACAACCATGTATGATCTGAAATTAGAGTGCAATCGGAAATAAATAACTTCTTCAAATAAAACATTGTGAGCCTACAAAATTGTGTTGTAATCCCACATCCCATCATCCTGCCATGTTTTGGCAGTTTGAAAACTATTTTCTAAATTATTAAGCATCAAGAATCAAAACAAATGTGTTTACACACTCTAATTATTCTTAAAAACAGGAGCGCAGCCGTACCTCAGTAACAGAGTTGATGTGGCAATATGCTAGAAGTTGCTTCTGCAGAGAGCAGAGAAGTTGGTGGAGGTGAGCCGGCTGGCTGCTGTCAGAGGAGGATGTGCCCTGCTGCAGCTTATCACTGTTCTTCTCCAGCTCACCGAAAGCCTGATCCTGTACAGCACAAACATCTGTGGGTTCAGTTCAGTTCTATTTATTTAACACTAGTCTACAACAGTCAAAGTCAAAGTCATCTTTATTGTCAAAACCATATGTACAGATCATACACAGGAGTCTGAAATCGCAGTGCTCCCACGGTCTGATAAAAATCTCATATACACAACAGTCTCAAGGCGGCTGTTGTTGTGATTTGGCGCTGTATAAATAAAAATGAATTGAATTGGAAAAAAAGTTATTTCATCCAAGTAGTTTCTAGTTTTGTTTTGTTTGTCTGGATGTCAGAGTTCTGCTAGAGCAGAAAACAGAATGATGTGGATAATGAGTCAGAAGACTCAAGAGGAAAAATACAGCCAGAGGCAGTCTAACTAGCATTCTGTGCTCAGTGTGTTCATTTCTCTGTATTAACTTACAGTATAAAAGCCAAGGTTCCTGAGCAGCGTCTTCATGAGAATCTCGGCCAGGTGAGTGTCAGGGTGGCCTGTGGTGGTGCCATAGGCAGGCTCTGGGAGAGCTGTAAAGGCAGGGCCAGATGAAAGTACCTCTGGGCCATCAGCAGGAGAGCTGTAACCCAGGAGTGAGGCCACGTGGGTGTGGTCCTGGAGGCTGGTCAGGATTATGTCGAGCTGCATCCTCTGTGACACAAAATACAAACATTCATGAGGAAACAGAGCTACACAGGCAACAGAGACAGAACCAATCAGCAAATTCATCTTTCACACCTGAGTAAGTGAGAATATATGAGGGTAATGTAAATCGATGCCATTGCTGCCCACCACTAAGTTCACTTTTGGTCTTTTGTGGCTCCCCTCTGAAATTATTACGCTATTTAACATAAAAAACAACATTACTAAGATAAGTTACCCACGTTTCAGAGTTTAGTGTGTTATTTCTTCCTGAATCCTGTCCACAACTACGTCTGTTCCTCAGCCTGCTGTGCCTGTATCTACATGGCACTGATGGATTTGTTCCTGATAATGATTAGATTTTATAAAAAAAAACAGGTGAAAAAAATAACAAATTGAGTTTTAGCTTCAAAAAAAATAAATAAAATCTGGATTTGGTACTCTGATTATAACTGTTCTCTACACAGTAACTATAATACCTTTCAATAAGTCTACAAGCAACAACAGAGCCCTCCCGGTGGCTTTAAACCTGGTGTTTGATAGTAACATGATGGATAGCAGGGTCTGAAAAACTATATTATACTACATCTTTTCTGTACAAATATTTACTATTGCTATCAAAAACGGAAAATACAGGGACACAAATACTGACGGGGGGGGGGTTTAATGTTCTTTACAGGCTTTAAAGCATCAAGCAACTAAATCTGCGCAGCTCCATCTACGCAGTATGTAGCATCAGGTACCTGTCCTTTGGAGAGACTCTCCCATCTGTCCGGACCCTGAGGTAGCAGAGAGTGAAGAAGCTCCATCCTCTCCCTCAGTGGTGGGAGCAACATGGTTGCCCCCACAGACAGAGTCTCAATCACTGCCTGAAGGAACAAATTATTTTAAAGTCAGTTTTAGGTTTCATTCTGATCACCTCCCATAATCCTTCATGACTTATTCCTGTGTTCAGTCTGGATATTACTCTGGTGATAACAATTATCCAAAGAGCATCTTTTACCTCCTGAATCTCGTCTGGCACAGAGGAGTCCATCAGTCTGAAAAGGAGGTTCCTCAGTGGCCTGGCCTGCCGGCCCAAAATACTTGTTGCTACGCCCCCCGCCAGGGCCAGCGCCAGATGATTGGACAGAAGCCGAAGGCACAGCTTGAGGAAGTTGTGATGCTCCCTTCAAATAAATACATTTTTTTTTTTAAATCCAGAACTTGGCAAGGTTACATTCTGATTGATCATATATGATTTCACTAAGTGCAAGAAAGACTATACAGCAAGCCTAGAAGGGTTTATAACACCAGTGACGGCTGGTGGCTAACACGCTCACCTGGATGAGGGGAAAGGGAGAGGAGGGACCTCGCTGTTGATGCCGTCACAGTATCGCTCAAGGAAGGAGCGCAAATGAGAGAATGTGCTTTCTTCTAGGTCAACGCAGTAGGGCCGATGCCAAGCCACCACTTGCCTAGAAAGAAGTAATAAGTAAATATTAGTAAAGTATGTAAGGTACAGTAAATTACTTTGATCTACAGTAAAGTGTTGTGTCGATGTCAGAAACATAAAGGCCTGTGAAACCAAAATCCAAACAATAACTGTGATAACCACATTTGTATGCATCTCACATGTATGCTTTTAATCAATTAACACCTAGATGTGTTTGTTAAACACCAGTTCTCTCACGCCGTCACCCTCATTAACGCCTGTTGGCCTTTTTCAGCTGTTCCTGGAAGTGTATATCCTTAAAGACCTTAAATTACATATTTAACAAAAAGGCTGAATCACAGTGCTTCTCTTCTAAACTCATCTCCCATGCTGAGAGGTAGGACCTATGAGTACACTCACAGTATCAGGGTATTTGTTTTGATTTGTGCTTTTCAGTGCATTTTTAGAGACTGATTGTTGAGTGACTGCAGTAAAACCCACTACTGTAACCTTTACTCTGAATCACAAGATCAATATGTTGGTTTTGCAGTTTCAGTACTTTTCACGTGTAGTTACTGCACTTTGACTCGTGCTTCCTAGTAGCTGAAAAACAAATTCTAGTGGTCTTGCAACATCAGCTCTTGCCTCCAGTCCCACGTGAATATTTCCAGAGAGAAAATCATCATATGGGATCAGTTTGTGGTAACTGTTGCGGTAGCTGACCTGTCTCTAGGCAGGGCAGTCCAGGCCAGGCTGTGAGAGGTTCCTGCTGAGATCTGCTGAATGGCGACTCCATCCAGGCCGATGACCTTCTTGGGTTTGGTGATTGGCCCTGTGGAGTTCCCCTGCCCACACTGGCCCATAGAGTTGTTGCCCCATGCATATACTTCATTGTCTGCATCGGGATTAAGCACAACACGATCAAAACAGATATGTCATATCTCAAGCTGGAAGTTACATATTACCCTAAATTGACAAGGTCTGCAGATTTGCTATTACATCAGGCTACTTGCAACAGCCCTCAACAAACACAAAAATTTTCTGTGTCAGCAAAAAAATTGACTGACAGAGACAATTTTAGTATGTATTTTAACTGTGATCTCAGGCAGCAAGCACACAAAAAGAGAAAAGTAATACCATGTGACAGGGCCAGGCAGTGGCTGTCCCCTATGGATATGTCCACTACTCTGGTGGTAGCCAGCTCCTCAATAAGTTTAGGTCTGAGTGCGGTGGCCTCAGAGGAACCACAGCCTAGACAAGCACCACAGCCCCAAGCGTACACCTGAAAACAAGAACGGGTTCAGCATCAGCACAGCTTTCTGTCCTGGGCAGTGAAGTGGCACCTCAGAGACAAATAACTGGAAGAACAATATTATGTAACAAATCTTGACCTTAAAATATTGAACTGTCTGTGTCCAACCAGCCGTCTGTTCAGCAGGAATACATAAACAGCTGCATGAAATTCCCTCTTTGGGATAAATGTCCAAGTTTCAAGGATCTAAGCAGCTTGAAACAAGTTAATTTCAAGATGTTTTAAGACCCTTTTGAATCCATTTTAAGGCATTTTTTAAAAAATGGCAACAATATTTTTTCAACAGTACACGTTGAAAATAGGCAGATTGCAATGTAAATGCTGTCACCAAGTGGAAAACAGCGATACACCTCCTGCTGTCAGGCCTGCAGGCCTGTGATGTGCACCTCTGTCCTGTGGTAGACATGAACTCGCAGGTTAAATACCTGCAAGCTTTTTGATGAATGTTAGTGCAGCATTAGCCACGCAGGGCTTTGTTGCTATAAACACCAAAAATATAGTGTCATGGCAAGTGTATAAGGTGCGAAGGAAAAAAGCTTTTTGAAACGTTGTGTCGGGGAAACTTATGAAGCATTAAGAAAAATTCAGATTCAACAACTTGAACATGAAGGTGTAATGAAATGAAAATGATTTGATGCTTCAAGAATAACTGTCCAAATAAGGACCTGGAGTGGCACTTTTCAGACATTTTCTATTTCCATTGATAGCAGTTTGAACTTCTTCTGACCTCTGAACTTTGCTCGTTTCTCGTGTAGACAAGTTGAATTAGTCATTCAACAAAACGGTGCACTCTCTTCTAAACTCATCTCACAGGTTGAGCCAAAGGACCTGCACAGTATGAATGTATTTGCTTTGCGGTTTGTGGCAAAACTGTATATATTACACTAGTGAGTTCTGATTTCATATTGGTTAAGGCCCTGAGAAGTAGAAATTTCCCCCTCTGAGAGGGGGCGGGGATCATGTTTAAGCACTTCTATAACAATTGACTTTATAATTTTAAGGTCTATCAAAATAATTTTACAGATATTTTAATGCTTAAAACTAAGATTACTGTATTGCAGACTTTTTATAACTCTTGGTTAGAAGAAACACAAATCATGTCCTACCTGGCCTGTAGAAGTTAATGCAAGAGATGACTGGCTTCCTGCACACACTTTTCTGATGAACATGCCCTGCAGGGCCTCCACTACTTTTGGTTTGTAGACTCGATTAGTATCGCCATGACCCAGTTTCCCTGCAAGACACAGAATGAACATTCTTAAATGAACTTATTTGCAGTTTACACATACTTGCCACTTCATTAGTTACATCAAACATCATGGAATTACTGCAGATTTGTCAGCAAAACATCCTTAATGCAAATCTCCTGTTCCACAACATCCCAAAGTTGCTCTACTGGTTTAAGATCTGAGATCAGTGAAGTCACTGTTGTGTTCGAGAAACCAAGGTGAGATGACCTGCACTTTGCGATGTAGTACATCATCCTTCATGTAGCAGCCATGAGAAGATGGGTGCACTGTGGTAATAAAGAGATGGACACCTAACAGTAGCATTCTCAGTTGGTACTGTAGGGCCCAAAGTGTGCCAAAAAATATCCCCCACATAATTAAACCACCACCTTCAGCTTAAATGACTGGTACAAGGCAGGATCACTCTATACTTTTGTGTTATTCTGAACCTACCAATCTTCTATTGTCCAGTTGCTGTAGACAATCTGACTCAATGTTTAGCAAGCTGTGCAGTCAGAGAAGCTCTTCTGCAGACCCTGGTAGTACCGACTGGTTATTTGAATGAATATTGCATTCCCATCAGCTCAAAGCATCCATTCAACTGGCCATTCTCTGACCTTTGGCATTATTTGTCCCACAGAAGTGCCAATGCAGATGTCCACATTTATACCCTTAGTTCTGAAGTCTATTTGACAAATGAAGGGGTACACACCATTGTCCCCTCCCCCAAATGACCAGACAGTGCGTCCATCCTTTGACAGAGCAATAGTGTGGGAGCTTCCACATGACACCTCTCCAACATTGCTGATGTCTTTGACCAGGGTAGGAATGTTGCGGCTGTTGCTGTCACCGTGACCTGCATTCACACATAATGAAAAGGGTCAGGCTATTTACAAATGGAAATTCTGCAACACAAATGAAAAGCAGCAGATAACCCTGCACTCCCGTGACGCCCATCGTCTGTCATTTAGAAAATATACCAACTGGAATAGAGAGTAATCATCTGTGCGGATATTTTGATGCTCAAAAATGGATGGATGGATCTGCACATTACTTGACAGCAAACGTGAAAATTAATGGACTGTAGCTCGACAACATACCTAATCTTCCAAAGTCTCCTTCTCCCCATGTGTACAGCTCTCCATCTTCACTGACTGCAGCACTGTGTCTGTAGCCAGCAGACACACACACCACCACCTGACACAAAGCATACAAACGCATTGTAATGTTTGCCAATGCCAGGAAATAGAAAACAAAAGACTGTGTGTTTTCTATGTGGTACAGGAGACAACCAACAAGATAATTCACCACGGAAACTGTTAAATCGTCATCTACTAGCACAGGACTGAATTTTACAGTTTCTAGAAGTGGAGAAAATAGACACATCATATTTAAAACATCTAGATTTCACTGCTGCTTTACTGTATTACATGAGTGAAAGTGTATAAATCCTACCTTCCCCTGCAGCGGCCCCTGGATAAGTTTTGGGTATTTCTGTGTTGAGCTGTTCCCATGGCCCAGTTTGCCATAATCACCGTCTCCCCAGCTGAACACCTCACCCTCTGTGGTGAAGGCCAGCGTGTGGCCGTCTGATCCCTTGGATGACGACACCTTTTTGATGGCACGGTGGGGTTCAAAGGTCAACTTTTTGAGGGTCGACTGGTTGTTGGAGTCTCCGAGGCCTAGGCGGCCATAACTGCCTTTCCCGCAGGCCCGCACAGACCCATCCGAGGAAATCACAAAGGTGCAGTACTGGCCTGCCTCAATCTGAAGAGAATAGCGAAGAAGTTTTGTCTCTGTGGTGAAAGGCTGCAGGCTTACTCAACACCATTCTGCAACTGTTACTGAGTGAGTTAGTGAGTGCTACGGTTTGATGCTGGAAAATATGACAAGGCACTACCTATTAGCCATGCTTTAGTTCACGCCAACCTTCTCTAAACAGACAGTAACAGTTTCAATCTGCCATTGCTCCCCTTGCAAACAGCATCTCGTGCCAAAACTGACACCACATTTTCGATTTTTGTTACTTGGCACATGCAGTGCCGAACAACTGACTGGTCTTTATCACCGTTCTTGTGATATACCACTGCAGGATCTCAGAGATTCTTAGATTAGAGAGACGGGGAAACTGCAACAAACTGTTGTTTCGTGTTTGGACTTCTAGTCCTGCTCTGCTGCATCAGAGCTGCGTGGCCACTGGACTCACAGTGGATCTGCAGAGTCTAACACAGCCTGCTGCTAAAAGCTGCAGTCCAAGACGTTGGCACTGGAGTCTCTGTGAGACGCTGGAGACAGCTGAATCACACTGAGGACCAGAAGTACCAGGCTAACAGCAACTGAACTTCCAAAACGAGAGCTTGTACACTCATAAATTGTGTTTTTCTCTCAGACAGATGAAAATAAATTATAATTTAAATGTCACGTAACTGGGCGGCCTGCCCAAGTTAAGTCTTGTTGGGAAATACTGCAATATGAAATTAATTAGAATATTAAACTCAGTAAAACTATAATCAGAATAACAAAAAACTAGAACACTGGGTCTCAGAGTTCTAAAAGCTTCTCATGTTTCACAATCATTTGTTTCCCAAAACATAAACAAACTAAGTTGGAAATAAAATCAGAATCATGTTCACTCCATCATCTCTAAAGTACAGTCCCTGTCTCAATAACAAACACAGTTTTAATCTCTGTGAGAAAACCAGTGAAATCTTACATTGAACCATTTTTATGATGAGTAAAAGTCACGCCTCTTTAAAAGACAACATCCAATTTGACATTTGAAGCTGATGATAGGTTTCTTAACTTTCTACAAAGAACAGAGTTGAAGAATTGGTGTTTGCTCAGCATATGAAGTTTTACAGTAGAAAGGTTTGCTCTTACAGTTTGTGCATCTGCGAAACTCGAAGCCAGCTTGGGCTGCAGTATCTTCTCTTGTGTTCCCTCCACTAGCTGGTGGCTGCTGTTGCTACCCCACACATACACTTCACAGGTTTCAGACACCACAGGTGTCTCGCCAGTCTGTATGCTGTCTGGGCTAACACAAGTCCGAGAGTAGTCCGATGCCATTCGACATACCTGGAAGAAAACAAAAAGAGGAGCCATTATACTTCTTTCCAGCTGCATAGTTTTATGGTGAAACTCTTCTAGAGTAAGCTTTACATGATTTACAGTTAACAATAATACTCCTTTCTTCTCATGGACTCTCCCTTCAAGCAGAAGGATTAAACATTAGTAAGAAAAAAAAACGTTGAGAGCAAAGCCCGAGCTTTACGCTCACAGGAATTCCTCGTACGTACATTAACTTCATAACTTGTGCCACTTCCCCTTTCAGTTTATTCTGTCGGTAAAACATATGTAGTACGGGATACTGTAGCCCCATGCCCCATGGCTTTAAGGCAGATGATCTGTAATGACATATTTGAGGTCCATCCTGCAACCCAAGTTCATATGCTGTTCACTTCAATAAGAACACCTCTGCTGAGTTGAGCTAGCTACTACTAGTTAGCACTTTTGTCCACTAATTTTAAGCTAGCTCAACTGCTTCTAACAGTCTGGCATAAAGCCCCGAGACACAAAAATGTACTTTTGCTGCCTCAGGGTGTAACTCCCAGTTGTACATGGTATAATCGGTCTCTGAACCACTTCATCTTTTGCTGTTGCTGGTCCATCAGCCAGCCGTGGAGAAGAGCGAAGTTATAACATACAAAGACCTGAAGTGAAACCGAGTGTTGAAAACAATAAACACTGTCCTCTGCAACCACTGTCTGTGCTTTTTATACTCATTTTGATCTTTGAATTTTTCTCCTGTTCCCTCCCGCTTCATTTCTATTGGTCAGGCGAAGGTACGTCCACAAGTACACACAGCGGGGCTTTCAGTCACAGTGACATCACCATTAGCAGTTCTGGTAAATGGACTAATTCTTATAAAGCACTTTTTACTCTATCTGAACAATCAAATCGCTTTACGCAGCTTCTCTTTCACTGATTCACACAAGCACTTTTTTCTGTGCAAGTGCTTTCTAACTTTCACGATGAATGGAAAACAACTCATGTTAGCATGTTGCCTAAAGAATTTTGCCATGAAAGCTAGAGCACCCAGGGATTGAACCACAGAAGAACTGCTCTACCTCTCGAGCTACAGCCACACAGTTTTAGTCCCCTTGTTTTCCAGTGAGTTATCTGTTCTTTTGCTAGTTCGCTAACATAAACTAATGCAAGTCTATTAGCTGCAACCAACCATCCCGGTGATGGTGGTTACTGGTCTGCTGTTGACATCTCAGCACCAAAAGGAAGAAATGAAAGGCAGTTTTGAACTAACTTGCAAACACAGAACTGTGTCCTCTTAAGTACCAGAGTTTTCTCCTTAAGTAAGGGTCCATCAGAGATTTAGTTTTCCTGGTAGTTCATCAGAGCTCTGTGTCACTTGACCTCTTGGCATTCTGTTTCTATCAAGAGCATGACTCACTTCTTTCGCTAAGTAAACTTTCACAATTAGTCATGTTAGAATTTGGTTATATCAAAACAATACAGTCAAAAAATATTATTGTTGTGCATTCTGTTTTACAGTTAATACTCTCAGTTACAAATCCAATGCACCAGCAGTCTGCTTTCAGTCACAGTGACATCACCATTAGCACTTCAATAATTGGTATGTTAAGTGTTTTGGAGCTACAAGTTATCATCTTTGATAAAGTGGAGTGCTAGCGGCTGTAGTGGAAGATGCAGCCATAAACACAGACATACAGCCGCTAGTTTAGGGCTGTGCGATATGACAAAATATATCTGATGATGATATTAAAGCGTCTATCGTCTTCATCTTATGCTCGGTTGTTTATTTTATGATGCACAAAGTAACCGTTTACCGCAATATTCTTTTGTTGCTTTACCTGACAGCTTGCAGTAGTCACCACAGCATCCCAGAAGGACCAGCCAAAACAAGTTGAGGCGCTCGTTGCTAAACGAGGTGCTACCTCTGCAACAAGGTCTAACACAGACCAGAAAACTGTAATGTGCAAATTATCCTACAAACTGGTCCCCAACACAGACACCAGTACAACAAACCTCTTCTGCGACCTGCAGAAGAATCATGTGAAAGAGTATCAAATCATGAGAGACTGAACCCATCAGTCGATGTACAGGCTTTTTTTAAATATATATTGTTATCGGGATAAGAAACCACTTATATCGGGATATGAGATTTTGGTAATATCGCACAGCCCTGTGCTAGTTAATTGTAAGAAATTCACTCAATCAAAAGTACATGAATTTCAATCCCTCAAACTGAGTCAGCAAACGTCTTGCTGCAGCTCACAGCACAAAGAGCATTTTAATTCCATTAAAAATACTCCCAAAGGCACCAGCGCTACAAAAACGACTACAGCTTCCTGTGTCAGCACTCCGGTATCCAGATTCATGAATTAATAAACAGAGTATATTGTTGTTAGTTGTTATGAAGAAAGGTGACAGAGACCAAAGCTGTTTTATTTCACCAGGCTATAAACATGTTTATTTCTGCTGTACAATAAAGCATTTTAACATGGACTCCCATGTTGTGTTCATTGTATGATATTGACTACAATAAATCCACAAAATTTCCAAAGTCATTAGCAGTACTTTCAGCTGCTTGAGGGGCACCACATCAGATCTGGCACAGATTTTAGGCACTCCCTGGAACAACCCTCCCATTAACCCAGGAGTGGGAGTGGCATCAGGAGTGCACCAGCTGCACTACCCTGTGGCTGGGTTTGTGTCTCCTCTCGGTCTAGAAACTTCTCATATTATGTGAAGCTGTTAACACTACGCTATGGAACCCCTGCTTCCAAAGTCATCCTATCATGTGACCTGTTGAGTAGGAATGGGAATTTAATTTATAGTTTCTGATTCCATTATTAATATCACTTATTGATTCGATTCATGTTAGGTTCTCATTGGCACCACTTTGAGAGTCCCCACCATCTCTAAGCAACATTTTAAAGATATTACATTTGCTCAAAGTAAATGCGCGCTGTATGGTTAAATGTTTGTGCATATTTTGAGATAGTTCCCCTCTTTGCTGAGATCACCATTCGAGTCATTACTCAAAAAAACAAAACAATGAATTATACGTTACTCATTACTTTTCTTAAAAGTAATACAGTACATTACTTAATTACTGACCAGAGGAAGTAATTCATAAACCTACAGGCTACAGTTCCGCACACCAAGAAAAATCCTCATTCTAATGAAGACACACATATGATCTTTCTCTTGGTATGAACACAAAGTAAAGATGAAAACAGCACAAAGCGACTGCCACAGTGATTCTACTGCAGAAAAATAAGCAGACAGAAACTGAGGATCCGAGCCTGGCTGACAATTACTTCTTTTGTTACCTGTTGAAGTTCAGGGTCTGACTGCTGGGCTGGGGTTGACATTTACTCAGCTTGAACACCACTCTGGGTTCCTGACGAGCTTAGCATTAGCATTAGCATTCTGTCTGTGCAGATGTTCGCAAAGAGCCAAAGTTGTGTTATGCAGTCGCCTCTGTCCTGGGTGCAGTATCCACTATACTTTTGTGCTCTCATCCTTTTGTGCAATTAAAATTAAAGTAATGTCCATATCCAGCTGTAGACTGTGTCACTATTTTCCTCCTCTGACACACGAATTGAAATCAGCTGATTGTAGCACAAGTGCAAGTAGAACCAAAAAGCACAATCAATGGGAAAACTAACAATTCCAAGGAACTAAACTGCTGCGGTTCTTGATTACCATCCCTACTTAAGGTCACCTGACACAAGATGTGAGTGAAGGCTGAGGAGCCTGAAGTCCAGTTGATTTCTTTTCAGCTCAGGATTTCAGTATTAAATATGAATATGAATATTTTTGCCAGAGTGCAACAGAACTACCCAACTCAACACCAAAAGTTAAAGTAAATAATTTTTTTACTGCCATTATAAGGTGTTATTTGTGGCCCAATAATACAATTTCTTAAAAGAAAAAATATGCTGCTTGCTTACTTCTTCAAAAAGACAGAGTGCCGCCTCGTATAATGAACACAAGCCATCAGAGGTCCGTGTGGGTTCTCGCCACTGGCTACGATCTGCTGAGGAGCCCTGAAAGAAGACAAAGCATGGACACTGCACTTAATAACACTTATACTCTTGCAGAATACCATTTCTTGTAGAGATTAGGAATGAAATGCATATATTACCAGTTCTGACTGGATTTATAATACTAAAAAGTAATAGGTATATTGTTAACATTTACTTACCAAAGAGCGCCTCATCTGCATGAGGATGTTCATGAAACAATCATAGCTAATGAGGCCTTCTTGGTTCTGTAGCAACTTATTCTGCTCCATCGTACTGACCACAGCTGATGCAGCCAAAGCCATCTCAATCCACTCCAGCAAGTAGCGCAGAGAACCCCTCTGTGAAGCCAGCCCCAGTAGTAGTTCTGAGGCCAGCCGCCGCCCTAAAATATCTGCCCCAGAATTTGGCATTGTCACTCCCTTCAGAAAGGTGGTAACCTGGGACAGGCAGTCCAGTCCCATTGGTGGGATCTTGCTCTCATTGGCAAGAGAGAGTGCAGGCAGGGAGCTAACAACATCAATGGCTGTGTGAATGACATCATTACACAAGTTTATGTTGCTCCCAGGACTTCCACCTGGGTTTGGTGCAGTAGGCATCATCCAGCTCTGGCGCAGCAGAGCAAAGAGAAGGCTCAGGCCAGTGCGAACACCCATCTCGATGAGGGCGTCAGTGCTGGACCGTGGCCGCTCACTGACAGAGTGCAGATCAGCCGAACCCGAGTTGTTCTCCAATGAGTGCTGGTGCTGCTTAACCTTGCCCTTGTCATGATACTTGTTGGAAAGTGCGTAGAAGACGCGTTGAAGCACCAGCACACGTTTCCGCAGAGCGGCAGCAAACGGGGAATCGGAGCACACCATCTTGGCCAATGCCAATTGGCTGCTGAGCAGAGCATCCAGGTAGTGCTCCTGCTCATCACTAGAGAGGGACTCACGCTCAAAGTCTGGGAGCTGGGGGCCCTTCAGACACAGCACCTGCTGGGGCAGCAGTACAACCTCTTTGTTGGCCAGCAGCTTTGAGTAGAGCACAGAAACTCCCTCCCGTGTGGCTATGGACTCGCTGTCCTCGGTAATCCATGAGCTGTTCAGGTGCTCCAGCCATTTCAGTTTCACAGGGGGGATCATTAAAGCCATGGCATGTTACTCTGGAGCCATCAGTCCTGAAAACATGGAGTGGGCAAAACGTTAATATTAAATTTGTTTTGATTAAATTTATATATGTACCCTCTTATAGAACAGCTGTCAGAGAACAGTCGTGTTGATATGACCCATTATAAAATAATAAATACTCCATTGTACCATGATTACATTCATCACTACTGTTGTTTGTGAAGTTTAGTCGTACATTTGAGAATAAAGTCAGCCTGACATGTTTGAAACACTATAAAGGTGTTCTGTTATAATTGGGGCTGTAATAATTCTGAAATCGAGAATGAAATAGCAATACAAACATCTACTATATTGCATTATGGTTCCATCTTACTGTATGTTGGGCCGTGTGTTGGGGCTTGGTCTTTTGGACTGGGCAGCCTAATGTGTCCTATACTGCTTTAGAACAGATGAGGATCTGGACAGTTTAAAGACTGGGTCAAAGCTTTTGGTTATTATGTTCCTCAAGCCCATCCTGGGCAGTTTGTGTTGTCTGCAGGGGGAGGCCACCTTTGTCAGGGAGTGCCCTGGTACATGTCAGCATAACATCCACAATGGCTAGGATCCAGTCTTTCCCAGCAGAATATTGCAATGTGGCAAGATAATCAATATTTGCTTCAAATCTCGGTGGTTTAAAGGCTTTAGCTGATCTGTGTAGAAACATGAATCAGAAACTAAATAACTACAATTCTGGAATGTCGTCATGGTACATTTCATTGTAGTATGGCATTTTTTTCATTATATTTGATTTACATGGTCATTTTTTTACATTTTTAAGATTTAAAAACTTCAAAATGTGTGCTAACTAAGACACACGTGAAGGGTTACGTGAATTTTATAAAGTTTTCTGCTGTAGTGTAGACAACCAAAGTGTCAGGTCATGTAATCGTGGTCAACATGTCAACTGAAACGCTTACAGACAGCACTTAGATGTTCAGATACCATTAACGTAGAGCAACGGCCCGTGTTAACGCTGCTTTATTGTAGCTTCTAACTAAGGTTAACAAACAGCTACCCACCGGATGATACTTAGGTGTGACACAGCTGGCTTGAATGACGAGCGGTTTAGTAACTTGCTTCTTGTGTCAGATTGGAAAGACTGTTTTTCTGCAATGGTAATCACCAGCAGCTAATAGTTTCACAAAGTGACAGCACTGCAGAGGGCTGTCAAAGTAACAGAAATGGCAGTGAGCTTAGCAGCACTGCTAGCGCTTGCGTCAAAACCACAAGCTACATGTAAGTGGTTAGTTTTGAGACGAGGCAAAACAAAACAACACAAACAACTATCGACCGCTGCTACTGTCAGCGATTGTAGCTAACTTTCTGGACGACCCTCAGTTAGCCAAAGCTTAAAATACCTAAACATAAACGTGACATCTTCATGTGCGGGTGTAACCGGGAGGGGAACAATCTAGTTATGAGCATCCATAGCTGTACATAAAGCACAGGTTTGTGAAAGGTGAGCTATGTTGGCCAGTATTAGCCTGGCTTATCTGCTGTATCATCAGCGCCGAGTGTGTTAGCTTGCTAGCTACAGCTGACTAACGCTAGCTGGGAAAAAAGCTCGCTCACCAGTATAGCGAAAGGCCTCCTTTTCTCTGTGCGGTTACACAACAATCCAGCTGAGCTTCATTTCAAACAAAGGCAGTATGGTCAATGCCGTAGCGGTAACGTTAACGTGAAAGGAGACAGTGGCATGGAACGATTTCCATGCTTCCGCCCGCTTCGTCCTGCAGCGAGTGAATCCTGCAAGCGGCAGTGTGTTCACTGTCAACCCCGTACAGAGCCCCAGCCCCGGGCTATGACGCTGAGACCTGTCTATCTCTCTATCTGCCTGTCTGCTTCTCTAGTTGTCTGATTTTCGTTTGTCTGGTCAGTATGTTCCCTTCATTATCTCTGAGTGTCCATGTGCTCAAAACCATCAGCAGTAACACACAGTAGCTCACGACCACAGAGACAAAGGGCTTCATGATAGTCTTCATGGTCAGCTTATTTCGCTGCCATGTCACTTTTAATTATCATTTATGGTATAGGCCTCACCCTGACAGCGTCATTCTGTTCTGTACCATTACAGGTCAAAGCTGTTATCACATAAATACTCTTAAAACTCAACCTTACTGTGAGTGTTTGAATAACTTAAAACTCAAACCCAAGTAAATGAAGAAGCACGTTTTTAATATGTTTAGCTCTCGTCTTTCAAAATTTCAAGTATAATTGTTTTCTCTATTTATTTGTTTGTTTATGTATGTATTTATTTATTGTTATTTCTGATCGGATTACCCGGATATTGTACACTGGTCAAGCAAACTAAAGGAATACTTTAAAACACATCAAATTTCAGTGAGGGAAAAAAATAATTCCTATGTAGATATTGGGTAATGTGTTGAGAACAAAAGGATGCCGTATCATTTGATGAAAATGTTCAACCTACAAAGGGCTGAATACAAAGACATGCCAAAAATGAAAGTGAAACAAAAAAAATTATGTTCCAGGCTAGATCATTTTGCAGAAATTTCAGTGCAACTCTATGGCTTCCACACACTTGTATGCATGCCTTCCAATGTCTGGTAATGCTCTTAATGAGACAATGGACGATATCTTCAGGGATTCCTTCCAGATTTCGAGCAGGGCATCACTGACTTCCTGGATAGTCTAAAGTGCAATCTGGCGCCATCAGATGGACCGAAAGATAATGGCCGTTTATCAATGCCCAAGTACGCGAGTACGTACTCGCGTGCTCGGTGAGTACGTACTCGCCGAGAACGCACGGGAGTACGTACCCGCCGAGAACGCGAGCACGGACTCGTGGGATGTTTCTCAATTCTCAAGTACGCGAGCACGGACCTGTGATTTGTACAGTCGGAACACCTGCGTACGTGATGATGTCACAGGTCCGGAGGTTTTACTGCCGTCCCCTCCTAATTTAACTGTGAGTAACATGTTATAAAGCTTAACTTTAATCACAGCCAAACCGGTTTACTCAGGAACAAATAAAACACTGAAATAAACCAAACATTAACATTTAGAAGTGATCTACGTGACTTATATATCATTTTTAACCTCAGTAGTGAAACCTCTATTAATAAAAATAGTGTACATGTACATACGTGTACATACCTTAATAAAAACAAGCAGGTGAGATGTTAGAACGCTTTTATTTTTATTTTAGTGGACACTTTATACTATAGACAGCTGCTGGGGTTTCTTTAACCTGAGTAGTGAGAAGTCCGCGAGCGGGGGGGGGGGGGACGATGTGCCGGGAGTCCGCTGTTGAGTTTTGGACGAAATGCATTCTGGGATATATAGCTGTCCCAAGTCTACACTGATGCATGCTCGATAAAACGGGCGGATCGAGAACACATCCGGGACTTTTTCGCGTTCTCGGCGTGATGCGTACTTCGAATTGGAACAGTACTTGGTCTCCGACTGATGACGTTTCACGAGTACACGAGAACGCAAGTACGCACAAGTACGCATATTGATAAACGCCCAATATTCCAGAGGAAGCAGGGGGGTAAGTCAATGGTATCAATTCCTTCATTCTCCAGGAAATGTCTGCATAGTCTTGACACATGAGGCTGGAAATTGTCATGCAGCAGGAGGACCCACTGTGGCAATATAGGAACATTAACTCCGCTTAGCCAGAGGTTGTTTGGTTTGGTTTCCCCAATGTATAAATCCTGGCAATCCTTCTGGCACTTCATACCCTATATTACTCTGTTTGTGTCAGGGGACCCGATCCTTGGGGTGGGTCAATTTTTGGTGCAGTGTGTTTTGGGGTTTAAAAGCCACAGATGCGCTGTGTTTAGAAAAAAATGCACCTAAACTGTGCCGATACTCCAGACACTACAGGATCACTAAAGGTTTTCACTTAGGCAGTAGTTGTCCTTCTCTCCTGGATCGGCTGGTGCTTTCTTTAGGCTCCTTCCCAGATATTTATATATCGGGGAAACCAAACAACCTCTGGGTAAGAGAATGGCACAACGCTAGCTGGAGCAGCATCTAATAACCAACTCGCAAAATAAAACAAAATAAAAACAAACCAACAAACATGAGACATCCTGGGCCATCTGACCTCAGGAATTCACATGACAAGGTGGGGCCAGGTTTCACAATGAGCTCACCCGAAACCCTGGCTGATTAGGTCCCACACCCGCTTTCACACCTTGGCGCATGTGATTAGAGGATCACCAGGGGGTCCTTTGTCCCTCCTTGGGGGGACACTCCCACTGGGTTTAAATCTGGGACTCTCGGCCATTTGACCTTAGAACTGAAGAAGCTTCTCGGATGAGAGGTGAAACGTCTTCAAGCAACTCAAAGAAGTCCAGACGCTTTTCTTTGCAAACTCCTTTGATTATGATACAGACTTATAATTTGCACCGATGTTTTTTCAAAATTCTATATGCGAAAAGTGAGCGCTAGAGCCCTCGGTGCGCCTGCGCGCTGCTGAAGTCAAAGTAAACTTTATTGTCATCTCCGCTACATACAGTCCAGTATATAGAGAGACGAGAGGACGAGGCTCCAGTTACAGCAGTGCAAGTAAACAAACAATAAATATAAGAAGAGTAAGAAAATAAGGACCAATTTAAAATTTATAATTTACAGTTTGATGATTTAAAGTCTCATACACAACCTGTCGAAAGGGGAGGGGGGCACCTGCTTCCAAATAGAGCACATTTTATTCATGATGTTGTAAATCCAAACCCATTATGTATTCATGATTTGAATCCTGGGTTGTGCAAAATCCCAGAAATAAACCCCAGACAAAGTGAATCTGTGAACTAAGGTGTAGGTTATGTTGTGGTGATCCTCGAGTTGGGGGATTTCTGTTCATACTGGAGTGCAAAATTAAAACCAATGGAAGATGGACAAGAAAAGTTCAAAGCCATCAGGTGCTCAGTTTAGAAAAAAGAGAAAAGAAGAGGAGGAGAAACGAGCAAAAGATACATGTAAGCAGATGTGTCATTGGATAATGGCAGGTCATCCTGAAACAATCAGAATCAGAATACTTTATTAATCCCTAAGGAAATTATGTGGGTTACAGTTGCTCCAAGAAGAAATGGTAAAAATAGTAACAGTAACAGACTAAACTCCAAACAATACATTATGTTACAGATTTTACCCATTTAAGAAATAGCAGTAATATATACAGATCACTCAGTTATAAATATCAAGGATTAACAGAGGTGATTATAAATAAATATCAAGAAAATTGACAAGAATATTACAGAGTAGAAAAGAGTAGTTAATGGAGAGTAAATAAATGCCACTTAAGTGTAATCTACTGTGTAAAACACAGTGTAATCTAAAATTCTAATTTGTCACATACACAGTACAACATATAGTGAAATGTAGTGAAATGCTTGTGTCCAAGCTGCATACAGGCTGCAGACTTAGCCGCGCCATTCCAGGGATTGGTTTTAGCATGGGGGGTCTAGCCAGGACCCTTACTGGATACAGGGTGGGAATCAAACTTGCAACTCCCCCTCCAAAGGTGTGTAGTCTTAACACAACAATATCCAGCTCCAGGATTACAGTGATAAATGTGAACTTTAAAAAACTAGATTGAAACTATATTAACTCTGGAAAAGTAACCTTTTAACATCATGTTGACTAAAGGTTAACTTTGAAAAATGGAATCTTTCAACTCTAGATGGAGTAAAGATTAACTTAATGTGACTGTGATTAACACTGACACTACATTGTTAAAAGCGCTAACACATTTAACTCTAATCTAAAAGTTAACACAGAGCCTGACCTCTGTAGGTCGGGATCAAATCTTATCTCAAAAAGTGTTCAATTCAGCTCTGTTAGTGGTTTTTTTACTGTGTAAGCAGTGGAGTCAGGGCAGGACGAGATAATATAATTTGTGATGGCTCATGGATTCTCTTCACCTCCTGGATTTACTCAGGTGTGCAAGATTGGTTTATGTACAGATAAAGCCCCCTTGGGCACCGGAGAGTTGATCTGTTCTAGTCTCTGCACACATTTGTTAACTTCACTGGTCAAAGGACCATTTTGCTTAGAATGATGTGGGTCAGGTTAATGCTGATATCTGCTGTAGGAGGCTGACAATGATACAAGAAGGTATATCAGGATGTGGGTTGGTTTTTGTGAACAGGAAAAAGAACAAGAACAAGGAAAACATTACAATATCAAAGACTAAAGGTTAATGTAACTGGACTGACACCCTTACTGCAATCCTACTAAAGAGTTGCATCAGTCTAACTCTGCCCTCACTCAAATATAATAAATATAGCAACTCGCAAATGTGTCACAACATAGCATTCCAACAGATGGGATAGAAACATCCGTGTGTGGATTCCCCTCCCAACCTTTCCCTGGAGTCCTGGATTCCCCTGCCTGCACTTTGTATATATCTTGTACATTGGTGACTGTAAATAAACCTTTGACCTTTAACTCCGAAAAGCCTGCGTCTGCGCCTGAGTCCGTTCCATCCGCCTTGACAGTTACATGTGAAAAATTTGGAAAACAATGTTATAGCATTCGATCCTCAGCTTGAACAATTTATTTTTCTAATAGCCCTTTTTCAGATAAAAATAATAAGGGAAAATTTACATTTTTTTCATGCAGTGTTGCTTCCTTGAAATGACTCTGACTAGACCCTAACAGTTTTGTGTTACCCACATCAAACATCTGAGGAGAAAAATGGGCATTTACTTGAAGTGGTCTTTGCACTTTGAAAGTCCAATATTCTCTAAGTTTAGCTCTGATTTGCTTCCCGTCAGCTGCTGAGAAAAACATCAGGTTCTTTACCTGATAATGTTCAACTTTCCAGCAGTTAATTTTTTACTTTGTCTGCCTGCTGTTTGCTCTGTGTTACAGTACTTTTATCAAATTTACTGGACCTTCCAACTGTTCCAACCTAATTTAACCCCGTTTCACTTTTTCACTGTAAATAAATGCTGTGTTCACTTGGAGCTTTGCCACAAAGCTTGTTTTCAACATCTTGGATGAGCAGGCATTCCCTCCACTTGCGACAGACCTTCTATGCTCTTCTTCACCATTACTCAGCTGTGAACTCGGGTTCCTGGCTTCTTCCACCTGCTCTACAAATCATCCGAAGGTGAGTAGGTCCATCCCATTTGTCTCAGGGAATGGGACCTTCTTCAGGTAACTCAACACATCCTTCATCTTCCAGCATCTCTGAAAAACCTCATAACTGGAGACTCACTTGTGAGGGATTTAAGAATAAAAGAGGTTTATACTCTTTTCCAGTTTCAATGATTTTGCCACTTCTACATGACCTCTATCATATGCTTATTATATCATTATATAATCATTTTGATGAAATGACAAAGACTTTATATAGCGTGAAAAGTGATGCTCAAGGTAATGAAAGCACAGTGAATGACAACCCAGCTCTGAAATTACATTTCAAATTATTCATCAGGTGATCATAAACAGAACTCTAAATGTATCAAAGTCAAGGTATAATTTGTGATAATATTGCTCTGTGTAAGCTGGGTTGCACAGTTTAATTTCTAGGAATCCACCGGGAGAGACTGAATCATGACGCATAATCCTGAGGAAGAAGGAACACGTCAGCAAACACTTTGACTTTTCCTAAGATGTATGTATGTCACAGGAAACCAGACCACATATTTGCCATGGACTTTAAATTGAAACAAAATTTAGACTCTGGTTATAGAATAACAATATGTACTGCAGAAAATAAGATCAGCTCTAAAAAGAACAAGTTAAAAATTACCATAAAATTTGAGCTGTGTTCTGTCAATGATTCCACTGATTAATTTGCTAGGACACTTTGGTCTTATGAATTACAATGATACATATTCAAAAGAGAAAAAAAGTCTTTGAAAACAAACTGCACATTTGCTTCCATTCTTAAATTGCAATATATCTATATTATACTATCTGTTTAAAAACAAAACCAACCATTTTGTTGCCATATTAAAATAATATTTTTAAACAAATTATTTTTTTGTAAATGCAAAAAACCAAAAATAAAACACAAGTACAGTATTGACAAATTAAAGAAAAGGTATACATACAACCTAAACTAGGGCATAAATTAAAAATAGCTGTTTCTCCCTTTTTGGAAGCCTTTCTTACATTAGCAGGAGGCTGTTGTTTCCCATCCAGGGGGCTGGTACAAAACACGGGAGAGGCATTTACTTCCCCAAGGAGCCACAGAAACAACTTTTCTTTAAAAACCACTGTTGTATATATTATTCAGCAAATTGGTAAATTGTCAGGCTGTGCCGAGGCCAAAATGGCACACAAAATAGAACTAAGCTTCAACACAAACTCAGATAATCTACCTCAAAAACACTGCTCCCATCCGGAGTCACTTATGTCTACAATAAATGGCTTAAAGGTGTTTTTGCTCTATTTTTGGTTTATGTGCTGGATATGGGGACAGGGGGAGGGGGGGAGACTTTATGTCCGTTTAGCTGGGCTTCTTGCATCTAGAGTGTGCGTCGTTCAGGGTCCGAGAGTTTTAGGATCTGAGTGAGTGTCTGGTGTTTTTCCTGTTTGCTGGTGCTTGCCTGGGTCTGCCCTCCATCGACGGCTCCAGTGAGGCTGTACTTAAAGACCAGCGTTGCCATCTGTTCTTTGCTAGTCTGTCAGCTACCTCCTGTTCTCCTCGTCCAGTCATCACTTTGCTTACCTGCAGTCAATTACCTGAACACCGGTTTTCTTGGCAAGATTCTGCAAACTTCTCCACAGACTCACCCTTGGCACCTAATTAATTACCTCCTTCACCTGCCTGTCCACCTGTCTGCTGTCTTCTCTGGATCATCTGGACTTAAGGTTGGAATCGCATTCTTTAACTCACCTGTCGGACGCTCCCTCAGCTGCCTCCCCTCTAAGCTTAACAACCTACACCTGCTAGTAAGCCATCAAGTCGACTATCCCTCTCTCGTTCTGGTTCTCGCTCATCATCCCCATATCTACCTACACTATCCCTCTGTTGCAGTGCCTCACGTCAGTGATTCTCTGCCTCATGCTCACGTCCCATCCTATGTCCCCTTGTCATTGTTATTCTTGTTTTTGCAATAAAACTCATATATTCCACTGATGTCTTCTGTTTGGTATTTGCGCTTGGGTCCACTGCCATGTACTGGCTTCCAGGCCCTTAGTCCGCTCAGCAGACAGGAGTCAGTCGTAGGACTCATCTATAAAATTCCATGAATTTATTTTCAACTTGGACTCAAACAACAATTCAGATCCAGAAACACTGATTAACTCACCGCTAACCACGGAGGAATCTTGCCACAGGAATGTGCACACAAGAAGACAAAGGTTAGCTTTTCTCAACAGGATAACCCATTAAACCCTAACCCATCGCCGGTGACGGATTAGGGTTCAAAGCAGGGATGGGAAACTCCAGGCCTCAAGGGCCGGTGTGCCGCAGTGTTCTTGCTTAACCCTGGTTTAAAGGGTAAATTAGGTTAGGGTTTAAAGGGATAAAGTAGAGTAAGACAACTATAGTGGAGGAACGTGGTGTTGAACACTGACTGTAGTAGGTCAGTAATCCAACAAAGACTGAAGTTCAGCCACTTTCTTAAGTAGGGGCTTACAAGGTTAACAGAGAGAGGTGTGCAATCACTCACAGGTGGGTGAAGCCCAAGGGTGGGCACCTGTGATAACTCCCACCTCTGCAAAAAACAAAACAAAACAAAACCCACCAACACACACAAGAGTGGAATTTTATCATTTTATAATTATACAATGATGATACTTCAAAATTATGCAATTCCATTATTATGACTTATCGATTTGATTCTGTATTGATTCTCACTGTCTCCAGTTTGAGACTCACCACCATCACGAAGCAGCATTTCAAAGACACTACAGTCCTGCAAATGAACTGAATGTTTGTGCAGATGTTTGTGTATGTTGGAGGTATTACCACTCTTTGTTGTGAACAGTGTTGGGTCATTACTCAAAAAAGTTAATGTACTACACATATTACACAAAACATACTTTTCTTAAAAGTCAGTAACTCAATGATCCAGGTGAGGAAATCCAAAAAGTTGATTCTGCTCATCTGGACGTAGCGTTTTCAGTGGGAGGAGCGTTTCGCCTGTCACGGTCCTGTGTCTGTGACCCAACGTTTTGGGTTTTTGAGTTATTAGTCTTTGATTTCATTGTTATGTATAGTTTTTGGTCTCTTGGCTTCTGTCTCTGTGCTTCCTCTGTGTTCCTTGTGTCACATCTGATCTAGTTATGTTTTCATGTCTGTGCTTCTCATTGTTTCAGTGTCAGTCCATGTCTTTGTGCCTGTTTCCTGTTTTACTTTGATAGTCTCGTGTGCTGTGTTAGTGTTTTCAGTTTTGCTTCCCCCGGTCTCGTTGTGTGTGATTTCTCCCAGCTGTGCTCTCCTCCTGTGTTTCATTCCCTCATTATCCCTCTGTGTATTTAAGCTCTTTGTTTTCCTCTGTTTGTATCATCCACTGCCTTTACCACGTCTCAGGTTTTTAGTTTCTTTGTACTCGTTTCTAATTCCTTCCCAGTTTGGGTTTTGTCAGTTTAGCCTCTGTTGCTTTCTGCTTTTCACACGTTTGTCATAGAAGACGTGACATCATCACTCATCCAAGTGACTTTTTCAGTCTGGAGTATTTGGAGTATGTTACTTAATCACTCCCAGGAGAATTTTTTTATCCTATGTATTACATTACTTTCGTGTTTCTCTGTAAAACAACATAATTAACAGCATAATCTATAGGATACACTCCTACAGACCAACACATATCCCCATCCTAAGGAACACACTCATCATCTTACTCTTAGTTGATAAGATAAGATAACCTTTATTAGTCCCAAATGTGGGAAATTTTTTTGTTACAGCAGAAAGTGGACAGTGCAAAGTTACAGTAATTGAATTCAGTTCAATTCAATTTTATTTATATAGCGCCAAATCGCAACAACAGTCGCCTCAAGGTGTTTTATATTGCACAGTAGATCGTACAATAATAGATACAGAGTACAGTAGCAAAATTAAGAAAAAACACTGGAATAGGATAAGATAATAAGAATAAGATACTGTACACAATAGAATAGAATAAAATACTATATACAATAGAATAAAATACTACATTGTCAGAAGAAAAAAAATTACACTTAGTGTTATTGCACATGTGTGGGTTTGTGTGTTTGGTCAGCTGCGAAGTCTTTGTTGTGGAGTCTGACAGCAGTAGGAAGGAAAGACCTGCGAAATCTCTCCGTCCCACACCGTGGGTGCCGCAGCCACTGAAGGAGCTGCTCAGTGCTGTCAGTCTCCTGCATGGGGTGGGAGATGTTGTCCAACAGGGATGACAGCTTAGCCGCCATTCTCCTGTCACTCACCACCTCCACTGGGTCCAGAGGGCATCCTAGAACAGAGCTGGCCCTTCTGATCAGCCTGTTCAGTGTCTTCCTGTCCCCAGAAGAGACGCTGCTGCCCCAGCAGACCACACCGTAAAAGATGGCTGAGGCCACTTTTACGGTCTTCAGGAGCTGGCCCTTCACTCCAAAAGACCTGAGTCTCTGCAGCAGATACAGTCTGCTCTGCCCTTTCTTGTAGAGGGCATCTGAATTATGAGTCCAGTCCAGTTTATTGTTCAGATGAACACCAAGGTACCTGTAGCTATCCACAGCCTCAATGTCCATAACGTGAATGTTTAGATGTTGCAGTGGGGGATGTTTGTGCCTGCGGAAGTCTACCACCAGCTCCTTGGTCTTTCTGGTGTTGATCTTTTCTGCTGGCACCAGTCCACAAAGCCTTGGGTCAGTCCTCTGTACTCCCTGTCATCCCCATCAGTGATGAGGTCGACTATTGCAGAGTGGTCAGAGAACTTCTGAAGGAAGCACTGGGTGCAGTTGTGGGAGAAGTCTGCAGTGTAGATGGTGAAGAGGAACGGAGCCAGCTGACAGCATAAAACAAAGATGAAAACCACAGTGATTCTACTTTAGAAACATGAACAGCCTGATTGCTCATCAATGCTTTAGTTACCTGTTGAAGTTCAGGGTGTGGCTGCTGGGCTTTATCATCACTTAGTTCTTGGCTAGCTTAGCATTAGCATGCTGTTTGCGCAAACGTTTGCAAAGACTCGAAGTTGCATTAACAGTATGACGCAGTTGTTCGTGTCCTGGATGCAGTTTACACTTTATTGCCTCGTTCTTTCCATGCCATTCATTTTCAATAAATTGAGCTTTTGTTCAATTCATTTACGGTGGGTCCTACATTAAAGTAACATACAGTAATCGGGGTGGGGGGTAAGGGCTCTGTCAGTCATTTTAAATAAGAAAGTCTAGATGTAATCGCAGCCTTCATTATAATGATGGTGAACTTCTCAGACTTGTCACCTGGTATTGTGGGTGCCTCACATGCAATATGTTTTGGCCATGTCCTGGGTGAAGGAGGTAAGGACCCAGGATAGGTTGGAGAAATTAAATCTATGGACTGGTATGTTGTGTGCTACTTTATACTGGGGTCAAAACCCCCCAAATGATTGTAATTACTTGAAATTAACAAAAGCTAAAAAGCTTCTAAAAGTGATACCAGAGTCAAAGGATGGTAAAAAAAAAAAAAAAGCTTTCAAATGATAATGTGGACTGTGTGTGGAATATAAGCTGCAAGCTGAATGAAAGAGAAATATAAATTTTGTCTCACAAAATGAGTGAATTCAAAGTAACTTTGGAAAAACGATCTATTATAACTTTTCATTTTTCATTTTGTTAGCATACTGCTATTATGTGTGCTTTCACCGCAAATGATTACTGTCAGAATATAGGAATACATGCTGCTTTTGATCCGATCACATGGTGTTGGTCAGCATGGAGAGAGATCAGCATGTTGCTGATGAAGACTGCACAGAGAGCTGCTCACAGACATCACATCACAAAGTGTCAATTTTAAGACAGATCAAGTACTGACATACTGTACTAATTTGGGAACAGATCTCTTTGGGACCTTTATGGAAACAAATAGCATTTCGAGCAAACACAATCTGATGCATTTAAAAATGACCCTGAACATTATACACTGCCTGGCCGAAAAAAAGTCGCCACCTGTTGGACAATTACTGCATTGCAATTACCTTTCAGCTGGCAACAACTTATTTAACCCCAACTGGTGCAATGAGTTGCTTCTCATTTCATAAACAACCATGTCGAGAGACACAACTTGTGGTCATGGAAAAGATGTTGGTGTGTTTGAGAAGGGTCAAATCATTGGGCTCCATCAAGCAGAGAAGACATGTAAGGAGATTGCAGAAACTACTAAAATTGGGTTAAGGACTGGCCAGCGCATTATTAAAAAGTGGAAGGACAGTGGGGACTCATCGTCTTGGAGGAAGAAATGTGGCCGGAACAAAATTCTGAATAATCATGATCGGCAATCACTTAAATGTTTGGTGAAATCAAATTGAAGAAAAACAACAGTAGGACTCAGGGCTATGTTTAATAGTGAAAGTGAGACTCCAAAAGTTGAATCTGTTCATCTGGACGTAGCGTTTTGTGGGAGAAACGTTTCGTCACTCATCCAAGTGACTTCTTCAGTCTCAGCTGACTGCAGGTTTCCCCGACACAAACAGAGTAACATAGTGTACGCTGTTAAGTGCCAGGAGGAAAGACCATCTCTGAATCGAGGAGGGGGCCTAAGGGTACATCTTTCGCCATCTTACAATGCTGTGATTGCAGCCATTCCCCAACTCTCTGTGAATGGTACTCATGGCCATTGATCAGTGTTCTTTGATCAGTGGGTTTTGGTCAGTGATTGTTGATCAATGGTCATGGGAATTTGCATAATTATGATTAAGGAACTGACCTCACAGCCCATTGTTCCTTCAGTGGGCTGGTTTCAGTCATTATGCAAATGTACTGTTTATAAGGTTTGGGGAAACCTGCAGTCAGCTGAGACTGAAGAAGTCACTTGGATGAGTGACGAAACGTTTCTCCCACAAAACGCTACGTCCAGATGAACAGATTCAACTTTTGGAGATTTACTTTCCTGGATGATTGAGAATGCATCAAGAAGTGAAAGTAAGAGCATTTCCACACACACAATATGAAGGGAAGTGAAAGGATTGGGACTGAACAGCTGCGTAGCCGTAAAAAAAATCACTAAGCAGTGAGGCAAACCGGAAAAAAAAGGCTTCAGTTTGCTAGGGAGCATAAAGATTGGACTCTGGAGCAATGGAAGAAGGTTATGTGGTCTGATGAGTCCAGATTTACCCTGTTGCAGAGTGATGGGCGCATCAGGGTAAGAAGAGAGGCAGATGAAGTGATGCACCCATCATGCCTAGTGCCTACTGTACAAGCCTGTGGGGGCAGTGCTATGATCTGGGGTTGCTGCAGTTGGTTGGGTCTAGGTTCAGCAACAGTATGTGCTCCAAGAATGTGGGGGCAGTTGACCTCAGTGTGGAGAGCACACTGACCAGCTATATGTTCTATTTCTATTGTATATATTAATCTGTATCTGTGGGTGGACAGCAAAGAAAGAATTTCATTGCACAGAGAAATGCCTTTTCCCTCCTGACACATGACAATAAACACTTTGAATCTTTGAATCAACCTGACTATACTGAATGACCAGGTTATTCCATGAATGGGTTTTTTCTCTCCTGATGGCATGGGCCTATTCCGAGATGACAGTGCCAGGATTCATCGGGCTCAAATTGTGAATTAGTGGTTCTGTAAGCATGAGACATCATTTTCACACATGGATTGGCCACCATAGAGTCCAGACCTTAACCCCATTGAGAATCTTTGGGCTGTGCTGGAGAAGGCTTTGCACAGTGGTCAGACTCTACCATCATCAATTCAAGATCTTGGTGAAAAATTAATGCAACACTGGATGGAAATAAATCCTCTGACATTGCAGAAGCTTACTGAAACAATGCCACAGTGAATGCCCCAAAGCTGAAGGCGGACCAACGAAATATTAGAGTGTGTGACCTTTTAATTTGGTGGCGACTTTTTTGCCAGGCAGTGTGTTAAGGCAGAATAACAAAATAGCAAATCTTTCTTTTAGACTTAATGAGAAACAACAAGTAGAAAAGGCATTTTTAAAAAATCTCTGTACTTATTTCCAACATACAGCACAACAAATGAATGTTGATTGTTACAGCGAGGCCTTTGCTTAACATTTAATAGTATTTTAGAACAGAAGATTTTGTTCATATGAAAAAAAGTTTCAGTATGGAAGTATGCAATCTGTTATTTACATATAAAACAAACAGTTTAGTGTGTCTATATCTTTGTGTAATAAATATTTGGGCATGCTACAGTACAATCCTGCTAGCTGCTTTTAAATGTTTTCTATGTGATTTAGTATTTTAAATCATTTTTGTTGTCCAGTTTCACTAAAGTCCAGGTTGATCCCAGAGAGCAGTTCTCCTTCACAGGATCGGTTTAAAAGCTCTTTCAGAGTTTCATTCACGTTGTTGAAAGCTGAGGAGAAGCTGCAGTTGGGGTATCTTCTACCTTCACCTGTATGAAATGACCCCATGACCTCCTGTACCCACTTCACCTCGTTGCTTAGTTCCAGGGCCAGGGCATCAAACCGGCTCTGTCTCTCCTGGAAGCGGTTGCTGATGGCGCCGAGGCTGCAGCTGAAGGCTTGGATGTCATCCTGCAGGCTCCTTTTCAAGGCCTCCACCTTACGGAACTCGTAGCGGATTTGTGAGAGCTCGTGGCGCATGGCCTCATTCTCCTCCTTGTAGCAGGCTTCCTTTTCATTATAAATAGAGACCATGGCATCTATATTTTCCTGCAGAGAGTCGTGGGCTGCTGTCAGGCTAATGAACGAGCTCTCCATCTGGTCAATGTCCTCCACAACCTGGGCAAAGCGCTCAAAGTTCACGTAGGTGTTGTTGGGTGGCATGCTTGAGTGGGACTTGATAGTGTACTCCCTCAGGCGCTTGGTCTTTAACTGGCGCCGCTCACTTTTCTTTGGCCCCCTGGCTTTATTTTCTTCCTTGTTCTCATTGGACTAAAGAATTTCAAACACAGAGAGAGATTAACTATGTTTTAAAGAATAATCTTGGGATTCTTGAAAGGTGCTCTACAAATCCAATTTATTATTATTATAAGTAGTAGTAACTTTATTTTTAAAGAACCTTTCAAAAACACTGTCAACATGCTTTTTATTCAAAGAATTAAACATTAAATCAACATCAAAAGTTTGAGAGCTAGCATATTAAAATGTGAAAAGAAAGGATAGTATGCTCAGGTTTTTAAGAAAACTTCAGAGATTATATTTTATATTTATTATATAAAATATTTTTTGGCTTAAATATAAGAAGCTAAAAGGACTGGGAACATACGGTTAGGTCTGCAAATGTTGGACAATGATAGTTTTTGGGGTTTTTTTTGTCATTTTGATTCTTTAAAATAAAAATATTGCATTAAAAATTTCAGAGGCTCAAAAACAACTGGAGAACTGACTGACAAGCAGTTTCATGGCCAGATGAATCCTGTTACCTAATTATTCCCAGACGGAGTACAGTAAGTAGATAAAACAAAAATTTATAGCTTTTCATGGAAGTGAAAAAATGAAATGATTTGGTTTTCCTCCTCCCTGTTCAGGATTTCTGTGGCTGCTTGTGGATCCTTGTTAGGATCCCTGGGGTTTGGACCCGGCGCTTTGGGGAAGTAATTTTGTGTTTTGTGATTCTTTAGTTTCTGAGAATCTCTTATTGTCAGGAGATTTATTCTAAAGCACTTCTTCAGTTGAGAATCAGAGAGGAGAAACACAGTTTTACTTGTATACAAGGGCAGCACAGAGCAGGGCTCTGTGACACGCGCTCTGAGACTGCCCTGGCCTTTATTTATACATCAGTGGGTGTTTGTTCCTTACATTGGAATGTGGATGTTTAGGTGTGGGTGTGTGTATGTGTGTGTGTGTGTGTGTGACCCCATAAACGACTTCCCTAAACCTGCTGGTCTGGAAGTCCAGCAGTTCATCTAAACAAAATGCACTTAGCCTAAAACAGACATAGATACGTTTATCCTACCGTAAAACAATAAAACAAGGTACGACCTCTCCCATGCTCCCAGGATGTGGGTTTGAATACCAGAACACCCTGGAATCACACAAAGCCTACTAAAGATCACACATCCTATCACTACACAATCGATTATACACCTCTAAGCATATATGGAAACTTATATCATTAAAAGATTATACTGACTACTAAGTACAATTTTCCATTGACACTTATGTTTTGTTTGTCTTTCTGTATGTACTGATATAAGTAACACTTTTCTTTAGCATGTCTTAGATCCTCGGTAGACTCTGTTTATATTCTGGTTCTTCTTGTTTGTCTTGTAATATTTAGTTATTATCTTTTGTGATCCCTTTGTTCAGGTCAGTCAGGTTCCTGCATTTCTCTGGTCTCTGTGTATATCTTCAGTCCCCTTGTCAAGTCTCAGTTACGTTTCCTGTTTTATTGTGATAGTCTCTTGTGTGATGTGTGTTGTGTATAGTTTAATTTCCCTTGCCTCATTATTCCTGATTTCCTGGTGTTATTCTTTATCCTCTAGTGTCTCAGCTCCCTAGTGACTTTTATAATTTGCATTTGTTCTTTGTTTTGCTTCATGTGGTTTTTATTTTAACTCAATAAAGGGCTCGCCTTTTGTTTTACCCCCACCTGCCTCTGCATGTTGGATTTTCACACACGGTATCCTGATAATCTCTGCTGACCTGGAGTAAAAATGAATTTAAGATAATCCTAAAACCTGCAATACAACAACAAATCTTACTAACTAAATTTTAGAGAAGCATAATCACACTCTGATCAGTTAATATAGCTCCTGGTTTATATAAATCTATATATAAAGTTTTTCATGCAAGGCAACAACTCAACTAGTAGTTTTTATTACAGCAGTGATGTTCAGTGTGCAGCTGTGTGTTTAGCAAACAGTCATTAAAACCTCACAGATGGCATATCTGTGATGAGCCTAACTAATATTATCAGTACCTTATATGTACCTTTGTGTTTTTTATGACTTGTATTTCACAGACTCGGCAGTCAAGGCACAATGAAAATAAAATACGTGAATTTTTGGGGCTAGGGCTGGGTCGTTATGATGATGATTTGAGTCTCACATTTTTAAAATGTGAGACTCAAAATGACTTTTAAAATGTAAGAAAGAAAAATCCAAACCAAGTCTTTAAAAATGGTCTGGTCTAATTAGTTTAACAGCCTCTGTTATTATTAACCACCACTGTCTTCTGTGCAGTGTTTTTTTGCAGTGTCTTTTAGTATGAGCAGATGTTTAATCCTGATGGAAAACCAGAGTGACACTGCCAATTTTTCCATAAGAGCAAATATAATATACACCTAGTTGTCACTTTAAACATTTCATGCAAGGAAAGAAATTAAGACAAACCCAGTGGTCTGCGTCAGCACAATAACCCTCTTCTGGTATTAAACAGTGCAATGCCAGCTTTATGATTGAAAGCTTCGGGGCAAATTACTACGATGCTGCATTTGCAAAAATGTGCCAATGAGAGCAGAATGTTGCCATTTGATCTCCAGGGCAGGAAAGCTGCATTATTACAGTATTGCACCATATAACCCTGAAATCTGAATGTAACAGCTGACCTGTACGATGTGTAGAAGAACACAAAACATTATTCCCAGTCTGATACTGTGCCATCTCTGTGTTAAAGAAAATATTGTCACTGTGCCAGTTGCATAAATACAAAATGAGGCTGGATCTAAATATCCAGTGCGAGGACGGAGTAAACAGTTACAGGACAGAGCAGTGACAGCTTTGAGCTGTCCACCGGTAATAATTGTGCTTTCTTTCGGATAAGAGTTCTCCCTGTCATTCCAAATAAATGAACACGCCAACTGCCATAAATCACATAACCAAAATAACATGTGTCTTCTTCCAGTGTCAAATGTATCAGTTGTATCAATGCTTGCTTTCCAGCTGTGCCCGTTCGTTGGAGCACACAGGGGCCGTTTTATTCCTGTCTAACTCAGTTTAGTTGGGCTTGATACCATGTTTGGAGATGATTTTACAGTTTTTGGGCATGGTGGCTTCTGTTATTGCCACTCGGACTGCTACACTGAAAAAAGAACATGTTGGATTTACTTAATTCAATAGTGGACATTGGTTGCGCACAATTGTTTTGCTTTGGCAGAAACTTAAACAACTGAGTTAAATCAACACAACTTATTCATAGTCAATAAGCCTGTGCATTTTATGTTGATAAAATGTGATTGAAACATGTTTAAATGAAGTAAGTTGAGCTCTTGGAATATTTTAATCCTTCACAATTTTGTCACTTTCTTCCAAAACTATTCAATAACTTTTACCCCAATACTATTTGGTCACTTAAATACTACATGTTGTCTTCTATTACATAATGCTCAACAAAGTCTAGAGTCTGGTTTACATAAAAATCAAATGGTTTTACTACGACTTCCATCCTTCTATCTTTATCCGGATTGCAGAGGGGCTGGGCCATAACCCAGAAGTGATAGGGTATGAGGCAGGGTACACTCAGGACAGCTCGCCAGTCTATCACATAGAGACAAACAACCATTTGCACTCACATTCACACCTATGGGTAATTTAGAATCACCAATTAACCCAACTCTAATAACTGGGGGAGGAAACCAGAATACCCAGAAAGAACCCATTGCAAACTAGCCAGATTGTGGATTTGAAACCAGGACTTTCCTGTTGTGAGGTAACAGCACTAACCACCACGCCACCGAGCTGTCGACCCAGGCTAGACAAAAGTAGGGAAGCTATGATTTCAAGGCTTGATGCAGAATTTTCTGTACATTTTTGTCGTTGACAGGTTAAACCACAATAAATAGCAAAAGCATACATGTGGTGTGTGTGTAGTTGTCTGCCTCTCATAACCCCAGTGATTTTCCTGCAGTTTGAAATCTCGTGTGATCTTGTGAATTTCATGAGTTCAGCAACTAACCACTCTTACTAGATTGTATCATGTCATCTCAACCAAAACAAAACAAACTCTCTGTTATGGTGCAGTGTCTGTTTTCTGTCAGTTTGAGCCACTCATGTTCCTGGCCATCTGAACTTGGGATCAGTCCCTCTGTCTGGGGGAAAGAGGCTCATCATATTGGCTTTGACAGGCTGACACCAGGTGCATCCTATTGCCATGCTTTTTAAAAAAATGGCCAGAGGTAAAGCCTTGTCTAACAGAGGCTATCATCTTCACACACAGGCCCTTTGGTGGTTCATTGTGTCCTTTCTCTTGGGTCTACCATCCACTCGGATGCTGGTGGTCTAATTTTGGTTAGTCGGTCACTCTGCAGCACGTATACATCTCCCATATTGTATTGCAACAAGTGAACTAACTGAAACGGCACGAAACATTTTGACTATATCTTTTGTTCCCTGAAACAGAGGAATATGATACAACACCAGATTGCCTCACCACTCAGCTTGGCTTGTGGAATAAACTGATGGATGACTGTGATGATGAGGTTACATATGTGCAGGCGTCAAATGTCATCAAAGGTCATCTGCCTTAAAAACAAAGGTGTGTTCAGCCAGGGCATGTGGGGGTGTGATATCCCACACTATGTGTGTTGTTCCTCATTCCTCTCCTTCACGAATCAGAAGTTACAGGCCATGTCCACACTAATACGTTTTCGTTTGAAAGCGCATCTTTTTCTCTCTGTTTTGGCCTCCCGTCCACACTGAGACGGCGTTTTCAGTCAAGGAAAACGCAGCGTTTTGAAAACGCTCTCTCCAAAGCGGATACATTTGAAAACACCATTTTCGCGTCGCAGTGTGGACAGCGAACCTGGAACCTTTTTCAAAAACGATGACACATTTTAGTCATGTGATACAGTCATGTGACCAATTAAACTAAGATAGTGGAGTGCATTATACAGCAGTTGTTTTGTTTGCTCTCAGGTTTGACAGCCTATTAAAGATTAATATCAGTCTGTACATGCTCCAGATAGCTTTTCTTCAAATTCTTTAATTCTGACTCGCTTTGGCAACTTTGTACTTTTGTGTTACTCGCAGCAGCAACTCCACCTCATTGTTAGTCCATTTAAAAAACTCGGTGCTTTTCCTCAACATTTTGCCACGACGTTTCAAAGAGCTGGAAAGTAAATAAGCGGCAGACAGAAATGAGGCAGGTCGAATCGTCTTGCGTTTCGCGCATGCGCAGGACTGGAACGTAAGCGTTTCCAGCCGTTTCAATGTGGACGCACAACTCTGTGAAAACAACTGAAAACGATAGTGTGGACGCGGAGCGTTTTCATACGAAAACAACATTTTCAAATTTATCTGGGCTAATGTGGACAAAGTCATAATGTTTTGTTTTATCTACAAAGAGCTCTTGGACTTCACAATTCAGTTTTTGTCCTAATGTGCAGTGTGAATCGCGTAAAGTCTCCTTGATCAGGTCATTTCAGAGCAACTCTACATTAAGTCTGAATATATTCCTAAATAAGAGACTTCAGTTTTTCATGCTCTGTAAATTTCTCTGTAGTTTGAAACTGAATTTGTAACACAGTGAAGTTTTTAAAAAGCGAAGAGCCCTAAGTGGTTTCTGAGGCATCATTTCTCTATAAAGCTCTCTGATAGCCATGCATTGCTCTGGGAACTGAGATGGCTTTCATAGAAACATTACCTTGATCCATGGGTGATTGAGGGCATCTTGAATTGTTAATCTTTTCCTGTGAGACAAAAAAAAATCTTGCTAACTTTCATTATGTAAAAGTGGTGATGTGACTATAATGAGCTCTCCAGAATTAATGTGCATTTTACTCTCCTGCTGTGGCACAAGTATCCTTCACTAAGCTATCCCTGAGCTCTTACTTCTTATCTTTCTCGAGTAGCTGGCTGATGAAGTTCTTGGCCAGCTTACTGGTGTGACAGAAGAACTCTTCATCAAACTCATAATTTATGGCTGAAATGTTCCCCAGTGTGTCCTGTTTCGTGTCCCCCAGGAAAGGAGAGGCACCACTCAGCCTGGAATAAAACAATAACAAAGTGCAGTTTATTATACTGCTGCATTATTATGTATATGATATTGTAGGAGATGCCACATTAATATTGGTCGAGGATCACTTGCAGAATGTAAGTGATGACACCAATGCTCCACATGTCTGCTTCCAATCCAAGGGGCTCATAGTTGACAATCTCTGGAGCTTTATAGGCAGCCAATAAAAAAATAAATAAATATATACATAAAACAGAAAGGTAAACATTTCCTTGTACTTAGACCTAATATTGCAAACTCTTTAATGCGTTTCTATTTAAGACATGGCAGTTCAAAACCAGATTGCTAACTGGATAACTGGGACCAAACTCCTATAAAATGTCCAATGCGTTGTAGAACTGCTAGCAGTAAACAATGCTTTTTTCTAGCTATTCTTATTTCTATTATTTTGTGGATATTTTTTCATTATTTTTGTTTACCTTAGTCTTTGTCCAGATTATTTTTTGTGATCAGTTAAGCAAAGCTGAGAGTTGTGATTTTGTGGATAGATCTACATTCCCTAAATCTTCAGGCTGCCAGAGTTTTTGGATGCAGTTATTGAAAGGTGTCTTTTTATGCTGCTTAGTTTTGACTTCATAACAGCTGAGAGGTTTGAGAATCAGTTTAATTTCCTGAGAAGACTTCAAAAATTAAATCTGAGACAGATTGGCAAGCGATTTTAAAAATGGAATGAAAAAGATTGGGTGACGGTAGCTCAGGAGATAGAGCTTGGTCATCTACTAATCGAAAAAGAAAAAAGTGCTGGTGTGAATGAGGCATGTTGTATAAAGCAATGAGAGTCCCCAGGTAGAGCAGAAAAGCACTATATAAGAACCACTCCATTTACCAACAGTGAAAGAATATGAGCTCTTTGCTACTCCAGTTTATAAATAATAATCTTACCTACAAACTCAGGAGTTCCAAAGATGTTCTTGAACTCAGCTCCAGCTTCAATCTTATGGGCAAGACCAAAATCAATCAGTTTTATTCTTGGCAAGGGCGTGTTCTTATCCAAAAGCATTATGTTTTCAGGCTGCAGAAGACAAGAACATGTACTAAGCAACTTTGAACACTTTACAACTTTGAACATCATCTACATACATTGTCAGATAAGTGATTGTTTATAAATGTCAGGAAAATGTTGTTACAATGTTTTTTTTCACTTAGCACATTCAGATGTGTTGTTACATATGAACACCAGTCAATCATTTTGGACACACCTGGTCTTATTCTTTTTTTTTTTTACAGTGTGTGAAATAACACATACTGATGTTTGAAACAAAGAACATGTTAACGTGTTAACGTGTTAACTGTTTCACACTCTTTATTCTTTTCACTTCTTCAGTTGTTCTCCGTTTTCTTTACTTTGATCTCTAACTTATCCCACATCCAGCCTAGTTCAAACCATATGGAGTGATGTTTCTTCCAGGAGAGCACCAGGTGCATGTCTGAAACGCTGCATTAGTTTTAAGATAAGATAAGATAAGACATTGATTGTTTTCTTGAGTTAGATTGTTAGATTCAGTTTAGAAATACAAAAGCAGCTTTGTAACTGCAGGAATGTCTTAAAGACATAAAGTCCTGAGTGACCTCGAATTTTCTGCTTCTAAATTCTGATAAAACTGAGGTTGTTGCACTAAAAATCTAAGAAATATGGCATCTGGATGGCATTACTTCGGCCTCCAATAATACTGAGGAATCTTGGAGTCATTTTCCACATACAATGTCTTGAAAATCAGGCCCCATCTTATCTTAATGATCTAGTCACCCCATTAGAGCACTTTGCTCTCAGACTCTGGGCCTACTTTTGGATTCTAGACTAGTTAAAAGTAGAATGGGAGGCAGAGCCTTCAGCTTTCAGGCCCCTCAACTGTGGAACCAGCTTCCAGTTTGGATTTGGGAGACAGACACCCATTCCACATTTAAGATTAGGCTTAACACTTTCCTTTTTGGTACAGCATATAGTTAATGCTGGACCATGTGACCTCTTTGAATCCCTCCCTTAGCTATGATGCAATAGGTCTAGACTGCTGGGGATTCCCATGATGCATTGAGTGTTTCTTCTTCAAACATACTTTTTCACTCATTATCTGTTTATACACCGCTTTGCATTTAATTATTTTTAAATGCAATGGTTCTCATCCACAGTGTGTCTTTGTCCTGTCTTGATCACCTCACCCCAACTGGTCGCAGCAGATGGCCCCGCCCCTCCCTGAGCCTGGTTCTGCCGGAGGTTTCTTTCTGTTAAAAGGGAGTTTTTCCTTCTCACTGTCGCCAAAGCACTTGCTCATAGGGGGTCATATGATTGTTGGGGTTTTTCAGTTTTCTTAGTATTATTTACCTTACAATATAAAGCGCCTTGAGGCAACTGTTTTTGTAAGTTGGCTCTGTTCGTCATAACCCCTCAGAAGGGACTTGTTCCATCAAACTACTGGTCAATACTGGCCTCAGCACAACATGGAAGCTCCTGTCAGGTATCACAGCAGCTAAGATGGCACATTGATCAATACATGAGGAGGAACCTGAAGGGAATGGGTACAACATTAACTACTGGCAGATAGAGCAGTCACTTGAGACTATAAGACCAAACTCCTGCACTTTCCTGCTCATTGTGTCAGATGTTTAGCTACACCTCAGCCTCCTTTAGCAGTAATGATACCTGTAACAAATGTAGCATATTTGCAGCTCTGGAGGCCAGGATTACTGAATTGGAGACTCGGCTTCGCACCCTTCATTCACCCGTAGCTAGCCAGGCCCCTGTAGCTGGTGCAGCCGAAGATAGCGTAGGCCCTGCTAGCTGTTCCCCGGCAGACCCCAAGCAGCTGGGGAAAGAGGGCGGCTGGGTGACGATGAGGAGGAAGCATAGTCTTAAACAGAAGCCCCAGGTACACCACCAACCTGTTCATGTGTCTAACCGTTTTTCCCCACTCGGCGACACACCCGCCGGGGGTCAAACTCTGGTAATTGGTGATTCTGTTCTCAGACACGTGAAGCTAGAGACACCGGCAACCATAGTCAATTGTCTTCCAGAGGCCAGAGCAGGCGACATTGAAGGAAATTTAAAACTGCTGGCTAGGGGTAAACGTAAATACAGTAAAATCATAATTCACGTCGGCAGTAATGACACCCGGTTACGCCAATCGGAGGTCACTAAAATCAATATTGAATCGGTGTGTAAGTTTGCCAAAACAATGTGGGACTCTGTAGTTTTCTCTGGTCCCCTCCCCAATCAGACCAGGAGTGACATGTTTAGCCGCATGTTCTCCTTAAATTGCTGGCTGTCTGAGTGGTGTCCCAGAAACGATGTGGGCTTCATAGATAATTGGCAAACCTTCTGGAGGAAACCTGGTCTTGTTAGGAGAGACGGCATCCATCCCACTTTGGATGGAGCAGCTCTCATTTCTAGAAATATGGACCAATTTATTAAACCCCCCAAAATATGACTATCCAGAGTTGGGACCAGGAAGCAGAGTTGCAGTCTTACACGCCTCTCTGCAGCTTCTCTCCTCTTGCTACCCCCCAAAAACCCATCTCCACTGAGACTGTGTCAGCTCCCAAACAGACAAAAAACAAACTAAAAACCAGCAAAAAACAACTTGAACATAAAAAATCACAAAGAAAGAACAATACAGTATCCACATCTGAACCAAAGAGTAAAACAGTGAAATGTGGATTATTAAATATTAGGTCTCTCTCCTCCAAGTCTCTGTTAGTACATGACTTAATAATTGATCAACAAATCGATTTACTCTGCCTTACAGAAACCTGGTTGCAGCAGGATGAGTATGTTAGTTTAAATGAATCAACACCCCCGAGTCATTCTAACTACCAGAAACCTCGAAGCACAGGCCGAGGGGGCGGTGTGGCAGCAATTTTTCACACCAGTCTATCAATTAACGAAAGACCAAGACAGACTTTTAATTCATTTGAAAGCCTGATGCTTAGCCTTGTCCAACCCAGCTGTAAAACTCAGAAACCAGTCTTACTTGTTATCATCTATCGTCCACCTGGGCCTTACACAGAGTTTCTCTCTGATTTCTCAGACTTTTTATCTGATTTAGTGCTCAGCTCAGATAAAATAATTATTGTGGGTGATTTTAACATCCATGTAGATGCTAAAAATGACAGCCTCAACATGGCATTTAATCTGTTATTAGACTCAATTGGCTTCTCTCAAAATGTAAAAGAACCCACCCACCACTTTAATCACACTCTACATCTTGTTTTAACGTATGGCATAGAAACTGAACATTTAACAGTGTTTCCTGAAAACCCTCTGCTGTCTGATCATTTCCTGATAACATTTACATTTACAATAATTGATTACACAGCAGTGGAGAGTAGACTTTATCACAGTAGATGTCTTTCTGAAAGTGCTGTAACTAAGTTTAAGAATATAATCCACCCACTGTTATCATCTTCAATGCCCTGTACCAACATAGAGCAGAGCAGCTATCTGAACGCTACTCCAACAGAGGTCGATTATCTTGTTAATAATTTTACCTCCTCACTACGTACGACTCTGGATACTGTAGCTCCTGTGAAAACTAAGGCCTCAAATCCAAAGTCCCTGACTCCGTGGTATAATTCTCAAACACGTAGCCTAAAGCAGATAACCCGTAAGCTGGAGAGGAAATGGCGTGTCACAAATTTAGAGGATCATCATTTAGCCTGGAGAAATAGTTTGCTGCTTTATAAGAAAGCCCTCCGCAAAGCCAGAACATCTTACTATTCATCACTGATTGAAGAAAATAAGAACAACCCCAGGTTTCTCTTCAGCACTGTAGCCAGGCTGACAAACAGTCAGAGCTCTACTGAGCCAACAATCCCTTTAACGTTAACTAGTAATGACTTCATGAACTTCTTCACAAATAAAATTTTTATCATTAGAGAAAAAATTACCAATAATCATCCCACAGATGTAATATTATCTACAGCTACTTTTAGTACCATTGATGTTAAGTTAGACTCTTTTTCTCCAATTGATCTTTCTGAGTTAACTTCAATAATTAATTCCTCCAAACCATCAACGTGTCTTTTAGACCCCATTCCTACAAAACTGCTCAAAGAAGTCCTGCCATTAATTAATTCTTCAATCTTAAATCTGATCAACCTATCTCTAATAATCGGCTATGTACCACAGGCCTTCAAGCTGGCTGTAGTTAAACCTTTACTTAAAAAGCATCTCTAGACCCAGCTGTCTTAGCTAATTATAGGCCAATCTCCAACCTTCCTTTCATATCAAACATCCTTGAAAGAGTAGTTGTCAAACAGCTAACAGATCATCTGCAGAGGAATGGCTTATTTGAAGAGTTTCAGTCAGGTTTCAGAGCTCATCACAGCACAGAAACAGCTTTAGTGAAGGTTACAAATGATCTTCTTATGGCCTCTGACAGTGGACTCATCTCTGTGCTTGTCCTGCTAGACCTTAGTGCTGCGTTCGATACTGTTGATCATAATATCCTATTAGAGCGATTAGAACATGCTGTAGGTATTACAGGTACTGCACTGCAGTGGTTTGTATCATATCTATCTAATAGACTCCAATTTGTACATGTAAATGGAGAGTCCTCTTCACACACTAAGGTCAATTATGGTGTTCCACAGGGTTCGGTGCTAGGACCAATTCTATTTACATTATACATGCTTCCCTTAGGCAGCATCATTAGAAGACATAGCATAAATTTTCACTGCTATGCAGATGACACGCAGCTCTATCTGTCCATGAAGCCAGGTATCACAGACCAATTAGTTAAACTGCAGGAATGTCTTAAAGACATAAAGACCTGGATGGCCGCTAACTTTCTGCTTCTTAATTCAGATAAAACTGAGGTTATTGTACTCGGCCCTGAAAATCTTAGAAATATGGTATCTAACCAGATTCTTACTCTGGATGGCATTACCTTGGCCTCCAGTAAAGCTGTGAGGAACCTTGGAGTCATTTTTGACCAGGACATGTCCTTCAATGCACATATTAAACAAATATGTAAGACTGCTTTCTTCCATTTGCGCAACATCTCTAAAATTAGAAATATCCTGTCTCAGAGTGACGCTGAAAAACTAGTTCATGCATTTATTACTTCCAGGCTGGACTACTGTAATTCTTTATTATCAGGATGTCCTAAAAACTCGCTGAAAAGCCTTCAGCTGATCCAAAATGCTGCAGCAAGGGTCCTGACAGGGACTAGAAAGAGAGAGCAGATTTCTCCTCTTTTGGCTTCCCTTCATTGGCTTCCTGTTAAATCCAGAATTGAATTCAAAATCCTGCTCCTCACATACAAGGTCTTAAATAATCAGGCCCCATCTTATCTTAATGACCTTGTAGTACCATATCACCCTATTAGAGCACTTCGCTCTCGCACTGCAGGCTTACTTGTTGTTCCTAGAGTATTTAAAAGTAGAATGGGAGGCAGAGCCTTCAGTTTTCAGGCCCCTCTTCTGTGGAACCAGCTTCCAGTTTGGATTCGGGAGACAGACACTATCTCTACTTTCAAGATTAGGCTTAAAACTTTCCTTTTTGCTAAAGCATATAGTTAGGGCTGGACCAGGTGACCCTGAATCCTCCCTTAGTTATGCTGCAATAGACGTAGGCTGCCGGGGATTCCCATGATGCATTGAGTTTTTCCTTTCCAGTCACCTTTCTCACTCACTATGTGTTAATAGACCTCTCTGCATCGAATCATATCTGTTATTAATCTCTGTCTCTCTTCCACAGCATGTCTTTCATCCTGTTTTCCTTCTTTCACCCCAACCGGTCGCAGCAGATGGCCCCGCCCCTCCCTGAGCCTGGTTCTGCCGGAGGTTTCTTCCTGTTAAAAGGGAGTTTTTCCTTCCCACTGTCGCCAAAGTGCTTGCTCATAGGGGGTCATATGATTGTTGGGTTTTTCTCTGTATTTATTATTGTGCGATCTACTGTACAATATAAAGCGCCATGAGGCGACTTTTGTTGTGATTTGGCGCTGTATAAATAAAATTGAATTGAATTGAATTCAAACTGACAAACCAGTGCACCACCTGGATTGACAACAAGAAAGCCTACAATTCAACAGACCCCTAAGAGCCTTCATCATGAACCCAATGCAACACACTAGAAGTCAACTCTCACAAGTCACCATCAAGTGTGGGATTGACCAAGGAGTGAACATTGATCCACACCACTAGGATCTACAGCAATGATATATGGTGGCGGAGGTGTGGTCCCTGGCTCAGCTGCAGGGGAGGAGTGGTGCAGTGAGCTCAAGGGGGTGGTACCGGGAGGCAGCTGAGCCACAGGTGGTGGTGACTGACTGATGACAGTGTCTCTTTCCGTTTCTCTATATAGTGAAGGCAGAGTCAAGCGGGGACGGAGAGAGCTGGACTGGAACGACTGTGTTCCCTGACTTCACAACTGTCAATAAAACGCAATAATAGTGAGCACAATCATTGTGTGTGTCATGTACTTTTACAAATGGTGCCAAAACCCAGGAGTGGGATGTCTGACCCACACGATGCACCACCTTCCCAGCCTGCACACTTGTTGGCACAGATGCTGGTGGAGTTGGCAACGATGTGTCAAGATCAGGCGGTGGCCCAGTGGGAGCATCTGAATAAGCTGCAGGAACACTCAGACCAGCAGACCAGGGTCTTTGAACAGCTAGTTGGGGGTCCTGCGCCGTCAAAGCCCCTGTCTCTGTCAGTAGTGATGCACACGATGGGGGACGATGATGATCTTCAGGTTTTTTAGGAGGCATTCCGTGCAACAGCAGAGGCGTGCCAGTGGCCACAAGCAGAGTAGGCCCGCGGCTGATTCCAATACTGTTTGATATTCACTTCAGATCATCAGCTAGGTGGATGTGGCGGTCACGCTGGTGGAGGATCACCTGACTGCGAAAGCAAGGGAGGATGCGCCACCCCCCGCCACCTGGAAATTACCCCCACAGGAGATTTCCCACTGGAGCATTCTCGTGATGACACTCTGCGCTCAGCCTTTGACCAAGTGATTGAGATTGATGGTCACGTGGTGCGCCCTGAAGCTGTGCGGACCTACCCGCGCTTCATGTTCGTGTTATTAAAAGACAGGTTATATTGAGTGAGATGTGACGCTGGCACGGAGGAGACACAAAGCCAGTTGTTGGTGCCACAAGGCCGTGGGGAAATTATAACCCCATGGCAGGGCATATGTGATATGACAAAACTCTGGAGCGAATAATGGCCCAGTTTTATTGGCCGGGCATCTGGGTGGATGTTCGCTGCTGGTGCGCATCCTGCCCAGAATGCCAGCTTGTTAATCAGCCAGCCATTTGAAAAGCGCCTTTGCGCCCGCTCCCACTAATGGAGGTTCCGTTTAAGCGCATTGGCATGGTTCTCATAGGGCCATTTCACCATAGTGCATGTGGCTATCGCTTTGCGTTAGTTCTGGTGGATTATGCAATGGGATACCCAGAAGCAGTGCCACTGCGCGACATCTCTACAAAGTGTGGGGCACAGGCACTGTTTCAGGTCATCTCCCGAGTCGGTATCCTGAAAAAAAAATAGACTGTCTCCCACACTGCGGGAACTGTCCAAATTGTTGGGCATTAAATCTGTTCGGATCAGCGTCTACCACTCTCAAACTGACGGGCTGATGGAGTGGCTGAGAAAGACTTTGAAGTCCACGATTTGTAAGTTCATTCACGAGGATGAATGCCATTGGGATCGCTGGTTAGACCCTCAGTTATTTGAGGTTGCAGAGGTGCCCCAGGCCTCCACGGGATTTTCACCCTTTGAGCTGCTGTTCGGCCGGAAGCCGCATGGGGTGCTCGACCTGATTAAAGAAAGCTGGGAGGAAGGTCCAAGCCCCGCAGAGAATGAGATTCAATACGTCCTGGACCTGAGAGCGAAACTCCACACTTTGGGAAGGTTATCACGGGAGAATTTGCTCCAGGCCCAGCAGTGTCAGCAACGCCTGTATAACAGAGGGGCAAGACTCAGGCAATTTTCTCTGGGAAACAAAGTGCTTGTATTACTCCCTTCTTCTACCTCAAAGTTACTTGCCAAGTGGCAAGGACCCCTCGTGGTCACATGGCGAGTGGGGGGCGTTGACTATGAGGTTGCGTGGTCGGACAGGGGAGGGGCCACGCAGATTTATCACCTCAACCTCCTGAAAGCTTGAAGCTGAAACTGCTGCTCTGGTGAGCCTGGTCAAGGAGAGAGATGAGTTGGGGCCGGAGGAGCCAAAGTCCCTCATTCCCGCCTCCCGCCATTGTGATGACCATCCCCCTGCCCGGCCGAACATCTCTCATTGAGCATCATTTTGAAACGCAGTCTGGCGTGACGGTGCGTTCACGGCCCTACAGGGTTCCTGAACATAAAAGGCAAATTGTTCAGAGGGAGTTAGCCGAAATGCTGAAAATGGGAGTAATAGAAGAGTCACACAGCCTGGTGTAGCCTCATTGTTCTCATGGTGAAGAAAGATGGGTCTATACGGTTCGGTGTCAACTATCGCAAGGTGAATGAAGTGTCACACTTTCATGCTTATCCCATGCCCCGGGTCAACGAGCTCCTGGACAGGTTGGGCACGTCCCGTTTTTTTAATGACACCGGATTTAACCAAGGGCTACTGGCAGATTCCCTTGTCTGCCGAGTCCAAGGAAAAAACGTCCTTCTCCACTCCGTATGGTTTGTACCAGTTTGTTACCCTTCGGTTCGGCTTGTTCGGCGCCCCAGCCACCTTTCAGCGCCTCATGGACCGGGAGCTGCATCCGCACCCTGCATATGCTGCCACCTACCTGGATGACATGATCATCCATAGTGACACCTGGGCATGTGCAGCAGATGGCTGCGGTCCTGGAGTCCCTGAGGCAGGCGGGGCTCACGGCCAACCCGAAGAATTGTGCGGTTGGATGGAGGGAGGTACAGTATCTGTAGTACCACTTGGGGGGGCGGGCAGGTGCGTCCACAGGTGGAAGGAGGTGAGATGGTTTCTAGGGCTGGCAGGTTACTACCACCATGTCGTGCAGGGGTTTGAGGAGCTGACCAGCCACTTGACGGATCTCACCTGCAAGGGTGCTCCAGATCTGGTCCAGTGGACTTTAGATTAGGCCAGACGGCTACCCAACCTCAGTTTGGCAGTGGGTGTGTGTGGTGGAGGTGTGGTCCCTGGCTCAGCTGCAGGGGAGGAGTGGTGCAGTGAGCTCAAGGAGGCGGTACCAGGAGGCACATGACCCATAGGTGGTGGCGATTGACTGATGATGGTGTCTCTTTCCATTTCTCTATATAGTGAAGGCAAGTCAAGTGGGGATGGAGAGGGCTGGACTGGAACGGACTGTGTTCCCTGACTTCACAACAAATAAGATGCAATAATAGTGAGCACAATCATAATGTGTGTCGTGTACTTTTATAATGTCATTTGAACTGGAGAAGTGTAGTTGGATGGTAACAGAGAGGGAAGTTAGTCAGAACTCAGGGGATAGCACTACCAGAAAGCAACACTGAAGACATTGAGGACACCTACTGATTTTTTCTTTTAGTAAATAAAAAATAATTATACAAAGGCAAATATTTCATTATGAACTCTAATCCTATTTGTAGAATTAGATAAATATAAAAAAATCCAATAATAAATAATGGTATGATTCAGCTACAGTGAATTAGCTCCAGTTGTGGTGTACAGTTAAATGCCTCAACAATAATATAGAGTTTGAAATATATTTTATAATTCAAATGATGATTTTTTTTGAATGAAAAAGGTTTATATTATTGTATAACAGACTAATGGGACAGCAGTGCAGAGGTTTCAAAATCTGCCTTAGAATGTGGTTTAAAGCAGCGGTCCCCAACCCCCGGGCCTCGGACCGGTACCGGTCCGTGAGTCGTTTGGTACCGGGCCGCGAGAGTTGAGGCTCAGGTGTGAAATGTATGGGTTTTCAGGGTTTTTTATCGATTTTCAACGTTATTTTGTTATCGTTTTTATCGTTAACTCGGTTTTCCTGGGTCTTTTCACGTGTGTTATGAATAAATCTTCTTTTTTTCGGTACCGGTACTAGTTTTATTTTGTTGTATTTATCCGCGACACCTTAAAGGCCGATCCGTGAAAATATTGTCGGGCATAAACTGGTCCGTGGTGCAAAAAAGGTTGGGGACCACTGGTTTAAAGGATTTCTTCACGATTAAAGTAATCCAGTGATAGTTGTCAGTATTTCCACTGGTACACAGCAAACAGTTAATAATTGATTTTTCAAATTGTAAACAAATATTGTTTAACAGCCCTTGTGTTGCTGCCACTGTGTAATTCTGTTTAACACAATAACCTGAACTGTCTTTCAAAGTGACTATTCAGATTAGGCCCCCCTCCTCCTTTGGGCTCCGAGTCCAAATAGTCAAACGTCAGTTGATTCCTGCAGCTCAGAATCTAAAACAAAATCCTTTATTGTACATACTTTGATTACTGTTGGGCTTCTTTCCTGGACAGCTCCAGTTAGCCTGCCGTCAGTTCAGCCTTTGCTCTCCACATCCCATTTAAGCGCACTACTTCATAAACTATATGTAGTGGGGAAGGCTTTCGGACCCAGGGGATCACAGGGAGGGTATAAAAGAGGAAGTAGTAGCAGGTGCTCTTCGCTCCTTGCCTGATGAGTGGCTGTGAGCAATTGTGATCTGGAAAGGCAAGCGTCACATTTTAAAACTGATTTTTTTTTAAATTTTCTGGGTTTGCTTTCATGTTAACTGGGCTGGTGCAAGATTAGCCAGGCTATGTGCAATTGCTGAGCTGGAGCTCGCATCTCATGAAAATCAGGTCTTTCATAGGGCTCATGGTGGATGGATTTGCTGTGTTTTAAGATAAATAGATTGCAGTGATACCAATTATTAGTACATGGGATAAGTGTTCCCGTGGGGTCATATTTTTTATTTTATTTTAAAGCACCTGTTTTCTTCTGGTGAGAGCAAGCTACCAGGTGATCGTTACATTGCTGGCAGGTTGCACCATTAAAGGTACACTGTTGGTCGTTGGTGACCTTTTATTGTGATGTTTTGGTTTTATTGCAAACCCTTTTTGTTTTTTTTCTTTTAAAATAATAAACTTTAATGTATCCTGGTGTCATGATCCTGGGTCCTTTTGACACAGCGTTTTGTTTTCTATTATTGTGATTTTGGTTCTGTTCTTCCTCAGTTTAGTGTTTATTCTTTTCTGCCCGTGTATTCCTGTGTCGAGTCTGCGTTTCTGAGTCTGTGTCATTACATGTATGTGTTTCCTGTTTACTTTGAAGGTCTTTGTCTGATGTCAGTGCGTTCTGTTTACGTTTCCCCTGCCTCGTCAGCTGTGATGTCTTCCAGGTGTGTTCCCCTCCTGTTTCCCATCCCTTGATTCCTGGTGTGTGTATTTATGGTGTGTGTTACCTCGTCCTCGTTGCTGGTTCGTCTGCCTCTCTCCGTCCGTTTTCCCGTGTGTTTTCCTGTGCCTCCCTGCATCTTCGTTTCTGGTTGGTTTAGTTAGTTTCGCCCAGTTTAGGTTTTCTTAGCTCCATGCTCACCCTTGCCATTTCTGTTTGTATCTACTTCTGTTTAATAAACTCACTTGCACTAGAGCTGCCGCATTTTGGTCCTAAATAATTCCCACACGGCTTGCCCTGGCAACCCGTGACACCTAGCTGATATTGATCCCTTTGTCCTGTTTATTTTGGGCTCGTTCCTGTAAGAGCTCTGTGTCTGAAAGTTTGTACAAGTAGTATAGAGGCCTTTGGGCGGCTATTGGGTGGTTTGGATCACTACATATAGGAGACACCTAATAAGATTACCACTGCCAACTGTGCCAGTGAGCCTCCCCTGGCGCTGCCCCCTGAACCCACTGCACCGCTGCTCCCTGGCAGCTGAGTCTCAAGACACAACCCACCACCACAAACATCTTATCTGTGGTGAAAAAAAGAGACTGTGACATATCTTGTTTGGACAAACCTTAAGATCAAAGTGGGCTATCTTTCTGGCGTGAAGGTAGTTCACCCCCTCAAGGATTTGCTTGATGAACTGAGTAGCCTCCTCCTCACTCAGAGACTCCTTCTGGGCCAGGAAATCAAACAGCTCACCACCAGAGACTCTGAAAGGGTTAAAAAATCACTGTAAAAAATGCCGGTTTATCTCTTTTTATACTTTTCTCCTTCATTTCCCACTGAATAGCTTCAGGAGCATACTGTCCGACAACCTTTCACACATTCAATGAGCACGCCTACTCGCCCACTGATGCCGGACAAGTAGGCCTGTCTTGCAGTCGCCGCTCTTCTGTCAGTTCAGTGATTCTTGGGTTTTATCTGGCGGACAAAACATGTCCGCCAGATAAAACCCAATTTTGGGGTTAAAAATATGCATACAAATGTTAACCCAACTGACTAAAAGACAAACCAAGGCAATGTTTATACAAGAAAACTATGATTTTGCATTTTTTATACATATATATATTTACTTTAAATAGTACAATACATTACCAGTACCTTAAAAATCCATTGTCCAGAAGCAGGTGTAATTAAAATACAGAAAAAAAATTAAAAGTAATGTAAAATTAAACATCATGGCTCTTGTCACTAAGTATTTAAGTCAATACCTTATATAATATCAAAATATGCAATTGAAAATTTATTTTTACATATTTTTTAAGTGATTAAAATCGTGTCCAGAGTTTTTGTCAACACCATCAGATTGTTTTAAAAGTACAAAAAAATCAGGAATTATTGTGGGTAGCTTACGCTCTGAGGACCCCTTTACCACTTCCTGTGATACACATGCCATGAGGTCACTGCTGTGATAAAAAAAAATTTTAAATTTAATTTATTGCATACCTTTCTGATAAAACTCTGTGTCACAACCATACTGCGTCAACACCAAAGTCGATGTAATGCAAGAGTTAATGATTTTTTTTTGTAAAAAGAGCTTCATTTAGGTAGATTGTAGAAGCCATAAGCAAATGATGAAAAACAAGATGGCTTCTGTCAGAAAAACATGTGTTATGAGAGAAAGTAGGGTATTTTGTCAGCACCATCAGATGTCAGCACCATCAGGATTTTTGTCTGACGGTGTTGACCCTTTTTCTAATGGTGTTGACAAATGCCACAAAAGTGTGCTATTCATCAATTATATTAAGTTATTTTTATTAATATTTCAGTCATATTACTTCCTGTGTATTTTACTGATATTTCTGCTTTACAGATGTGTCGAATATTTGCCTTATCTTGAATCCTCTGAGTCCTCTGCATTTAACCCATTCACTCAGTGATGCAGTGGGCAGCTACAAATCCAGGATAGCCGCTGTTCGTTGGATGTGAATGCCCAACCTTCCGATCATGTGGCATCTACTGAGCTAGCTGTGCCCCGAGAGCTGGTCTTTAAGTGATGATGTATGAATCCTGCTTCCAGGCCCAAACTACTCTGTGTTTATTAAGCCTGTTGTGTTGTTAAAATGTTTTAATGGTTTTTATCTTGTTCTATTCAATCTGAACAAGCCCCTAAAAACAGTCAGTGATCACTGTTGGCCTAAGCATCAGAAACTCTTGCATTAACTTTTATCAGGTGGAAAAAAGTTAGCATTCATCCTTCAGCTTCACCGTGTTTATGTTATGCTAACATAGCTGTGTCGCTAGTGATCACCTAGCACATCATTATATACCAGCTAGCCCAACTTCAGTAACCCGACAAAAGTCACTGCTGTTTAGTTTTCTGTCTTCATTTATGTTGGAATGTAGGTGGAAACCAGCGAGCTAACTTCTAACTCAGCCACACTGATCATTTCATTAAAGATGAAATAATTTAGACAGTTTGTAACTCTCAGTGATGCTGCAGAGTTCCTTTGACTTTCGGATCTGCAGCGGAGTTTGGACCTGGAAATGGCTAATGACAGCAGACTTAAAGACCGGATAGCATTTCTATTGCTTAATACATAATTGTGTTGTGAATATTCATCCTTAATCTGTATAAATGCATATGGTTCAGAAAAATTATAGTAATTACAAGATGGTACATTTCAGGCTAGAATGGCAAAGGGGAACCTGTCAGTAGAGGAACGGAAGAGAAGGAATGGGGAGGATTAAAAAAGGAGAAAAAAATTAACAGCCAGCCTGAGTTGAAGAAAGAGTTTCTCATAAAGGGAAAGATGGAGAAACAGAGTGAAAGAGGGAAAAATAAAGAACATCAGTGATCTGAAAGGAAGAGAAAAAAGGCAGAAGAGAAGGTTTTGGAAACAAGCACAGAGAAACATGAGGAGAGAAAGTCCAGCAGGATCACGCAACCACAGAGAACTTTAGGAATCAAGGAGGAGCAGGCAGCTACTTGCTGGTGAACTATTAAGATGTAGAACTTGACATGTGCAAAAACAGAATTGTTATGATGTGTCTTGTGATATTACGTAAGTTGTTAAGGTTTAATGGTCATTTTGAAAGAAATAATATCTTGTTTTCTACTAGTGTGTCACCACCGTCAGCACCTTGTCAACTCCATAATATGGAGTTTTGGTTTATTTTTCTCTTTTGGAGAACCATATATTTTCCTCCCTCATGATCTTCCAATAAAAATACATAATTTTCTCAATAAATGTGTAATTTGCACGCTGCTAAATATGATTGTTTCTTATAGAGATTAAATACAAGCTTCTGAAAACATGTATGACTGTAACTCTAATAATAAAAAGTCAAAACAATCTTACTTTTAAACGTGGTATAATTAGTTTGAAAACATATGTGCATAAACAGTAGAACAGAGAAGCTGCTAATAGTCAAAATAGCCGAAACAACTTAATTTAAAATATATATTTTTGCGTTTCTTTGTGTCTGACGGTGTTGACAAAAACCTTGCACTTCTCCAGCAAAAACATAAATGATTAAAAAATGTTACACCTGGGAGACTGGCAGACAGCCAAAACTTTGTGTAACAATTATATGTAAATATGTTTTTGAAAAATCAAAAAATATATTTTAGAAAATTAAAACCTGTTTTGTCCCTAATCTCAGGAATCACTGAGTTCATATTGGAACACAGAGGACCATCTCCAAACTTTTCACACACAGTTAAAATTGTGAATATTTGGTAGCCAGAAAATGTTATGTCTGGGCAAGTGCCATGCTATCACAGTCGGACGCTGGAATTGACTGAGCTCCTGAGACCGACTTGCTCTTTGACAAATGCTTATAGAAGCAGTCTGCATTCCGAGGTGCTTGATTCTGTACATCTGTGGCCACGGAAGTGACAGAAACACCTGAATTCAATTGCATGGATGGGCGAGTGAATATTTTTGGCAATGTAGTGAATATACTTAATATCTAAAATATATAATATAGTGTATAGCTTCATATATCAAATGATTTCTTTTTAAAGATTTTTTTCTTCTCCATGTTTTGTAACCTTTTTTCTCCCCGGTCATGTCCCTGTGTCTGTCTGGTTTCTCCATGTCCTGTCTCTGCAGGTTCCTGGTTTCCCTGGCATGGCTAGTTAATGTCTCTAGTTCTGGTCCCTGAGTTTCTCTTCATGTTAATAGTCTCTCTGTGTTTCGTCCTTTTTTCTTCCCAGTCAGTCATGTCTCCCTGTCTTTCTCCAGCCCCTTTATCAAGTTAACGTGTCTTAGTCTGGGTCTCAGTGTGTGTGTTACTTCCTGTTTTATTTTGATAGTCTTGCTTTCATGATGTTCACTTATACAGTACCAATTTAACTTCAGTAGTCACCTCTAGGCAACATATATTATAAGGACATGTTTCAACATCACAACCACATCTAAAGAACGGCAGGCCTTACTTGTCTCACCTATGATCAGTGTTCATGATTCAGTAATAAGAAATGGGGAAAAAAAAGGTAGATTTCCATCAGCAATGGTGAAAACCATTGCTGATGGAAAAGAACACAAGGGCTCATCTCATTTGCCAAGAAACATCTTGATGACCCTAAAAATTTTGGAGGAACATATTCTATGGACTAAAAAGACAGATGTTTTACTTTTTGTAAGGTTTGCATCCTGTTACATCTCACATAAAACTAAAACAGCAAGTCATAAAAGACTATCAGCAAACATGGTGGTGGTAGTGTGATGTACCGGGGCTGCTTTGATGCTTCCGGATCCAGACAACCTGTTATCAGTAATGGAGCCATGAATTCTACTCTATACCAAAAAATCCTGAAGGAGAACGTCTAATTGTCCGTTTGTGGATGTTAGTTAAAGTCTGGACTTGCGTGTTCCCAAGGGTGGGACAAAATTAATACAATCAACTAATTTTTAGGTAGGTACTTAGGTAATGGTAGTTATTTTCCATTAATAAATGAAAACATAATTTCAAAACTGTTTTACATTGACTCCAGTTATCCTTGTCTAATATTGATCTAAAACATGCAACTTTAGCAGACATGATAAAAAGAAATCAAGAAGGTGTCAAATGCTTTTTCACAACACTGTATCTCAGCCTAGCATGCAGTGTTTTCTTTAAAAAAAACATTTGAGAAAACTGGACAAGTAGAGCAGAAAAGAAGAAATGATGGGCTTAAAAAACTATATACAGCAGACGAGCAGTATCTGAAAGTCATGTCCTTCAGAAAAATCCAGCAAAAAACTGTCTTATGGTCCTGCAGGTGATCCTTCTGCAGCCTCATAAGAAATGGGCTCTGCAGAAACTGTAGCTTAACATTACTGAAGCACTGCGGGATGATCTTGACAGAGAACAGAACAAAAGAAAGCCGATATCCAATAAATAGTGTTGAAATGACCTTCCTATTCTATTCATGAAATCTCATATCAAATATTGACTTTCACACTTGTTACCACCAACTCTGAGTTTGCTATAACATGCATGTCTTGCAAAATATAGAATATACATGAAGACTTTCCACCGCACTGTATTTTAGAGAAGCTAATTATTTTCTTCTGTCTCTTGAAGCTGATAATCTAAATGAATTGTCACTTTTTTTTTAACCTAAAGTGAGTCTAGTTCCGTAATAATCTTTGAGTAATTATAGTAGTTATAATTAGCTACTCACAGCTCCAGGATAAGCACCACATCAGTGCGGTTCTCATAAACGTCGTGCAGCATGACGATGTTGGGGTGCTGAATCTGCTGGAGGATGTTTACCTCTCGCTCTATTTCCTCTCGCCGCACTCCACGAGAGCTGGCCATGCTCTGCCGTTTTTTGATAAACTTGGCAGCAAATTCCAAACCTGTAGTTTTCTCTCGACATTGCTTCACAATGGCAAACTGCCCACTCAAACACAGAGAGGAAATCACACAATCAAATGAAGATCATTGAAAAAATCACTTATTAACTACCATGCAGAACCATGAACATATCTGCAGGTTTAGATGGAAACAAGGGTGCAGTCCTATTGACTGCATATAACCGTCATAAATATTTGGCAAAGACTGGCGCACTACTAAGTTTATGGAAACTACAACATTTGTAGGTCTCTTTATTGACTGCGCAAAATTAGAGTTATGTTAAAATACACCAATGAGTAATTTAGTTATTTGTTTGACTCCTTACTAATTAAAATGCACCCCACAAATTTCCTCATCTATATTGAAAATGACGAACATTTTCTATAACAAACTGCACAGTTACACCACAGGTCATGTACAGTATTTAACATTCAAATTCACTTATATGACCGTGCAGCTCCATCTATTTTTTTCCTGGTTCACTTCAATGGTTTGTAAGCTGACACTCCACTTCCTGCTCCGCAGCCAGGCTAAGAGCAAATATAACCTCTGCTAAATATAAACAAGTCCTTTAAAAAGCAGTTTGATGTGCATGACATTTGTCTCACTCTCACAACACACAGCAACAAAAGCAAAGCCACACATGCAACTTTGTTTCTCACTTCTCTCAGAAATAGAGCTGATCACTTTTAGAAACCACCTGATATTTAGAGAGTGTGTGTCAGCATCATCAGCTAAAAAGGAAGCTGTGTGCAGCCAAAGACAAATAAAAGACTTTTCACTGGTGCAGTTAATGACCCAGTGTCATTTCCATACTGTTAGAGCACAGACATAACTCTGTGGAAGAGTAACTAATTAGCTAATGCCGTTCAGCAATGTAAGTCAAGTTGGAAAAATATCCCAGTGTACTTTGTGTAGGTGTCTACTCTGCAAACATGCCTTGTATTTTCTACACCAGGACTACCAGTGCTGAGCAGTTAAATGAACACGAGAATACACGTTGAAGTAGTTGGTGTTCTGGTTGGTGGTTGAGTTTGTAGTTAATATGCTGCTGTTCTCAATCCATCAGTCTCACTATCTGCATTCTGATTTACATTAAACAAGCCGCAGTTACTCATTAAACTACATTTAAAACAGATGCAAAAACCGTGCACGTCTGTACCTGCCAAGCTCTTCACCAATTTCATAGAAATCTTCCACTTTCTGTTGCTTGAATAGATCCATTACTGCTGCAGTCCCGAGTTTGATATTTGTATTTCTGTCTGTCCTGAAATGACATTTAAATAACACGTAAAAATTGCGCGCTTTATTTAAACAACATGGTCCAAGTTTAAAAAACCATCTACAAATAATAAAGGGCAAAAAGATTTTGAAGCAAGCCTGTCCCCGAAAATAACCAACGCAGTTTCCTGTGTCATCTGGAAATACAGATGACAGAAACTCCAGCGTGTCATGCTAGACAGACGCTACACAACGATAATGTAAAATGTGTCCGCGTTTTTAAAACATACGTAACTCTGTGCTCGTGGACTTCACGTCCTCCTCGTCATGCCCTGTGTCTGTGTCCCCGTGTCCCTGTGTCTGTGTCCCCGTGTCCCTGTGTCTGTGGCTGCAGCGGTCTGCACAGATCACGAAGTCAGACAGAAAAGTCTCGGAACTTATGTCACAAAATTCCTATAGTTGGAAATAAATGTCGTCGTTATATATCGATACAACTTGTATTCAGAGAAACACTGTGCTCAGTTACAGCATCTGAACGATATATTTGCGTTGGGTAAGATTAACGTGATAAAAATGGTGAGCTCGTGTTAAAGAAAAACGAACCAGTAAAAACTGAGATGCTAACATCGAATTTGTTGAATCAGTTTGTTGAATCAGACACGAACTAATATATCAGGCTGACAAAGAGCTTTTTCATTCCATCGTCTTCTCTTAAGTGAACTACCTGTTCGGTCTGCCTGAATCTCTAACACATGTTGTCACACATGTAACATATGAAAACAAATACACAGTAGTCCTATTTCACGTTTATGAGTGGACTGTTTTAGCAAGATTTGATAGCTCTTCATAATGCAGTTAGTAACGTATGGTGCAATTTCCCAAGTAACTTCTCTAAATAACACGTGTAATTTTCCTCCAAATACTAATAATACTTCTGAAATATATACTTACAATGCAATGCAGGTAATAATAGAACAAGAGGTAAGCTATCAAGCAGTTTTAAAGGAAAGGAGAAAAAATATGTGTAAATATTATGTGTAGAAAGAAGGCACAAACCATACTGTAGTTATGGTTATACTGTAGATAGATAGGTGTAGTTAAAGTAAGAACTGTTCATTAAGCTGTAGCTACATCTTTACCTTCATCATTCACCATGTCACCTATAACCTGCTAGGGCCAGGTTGACATGTGATGGGTTGGTAGATTGGTAATAAATAATAAATGTTAGGAAATTACAGCATCAGTTGTGGGATATAATTGTTATTCTACCCAGATTTTTAATTCTCTCTTTCTGCAGTATCAGTACTTGCTTTTTTTTTAATCTCATATTTCTGTTCTGTTTTCAATAAGCAGTAGAATATATAAATTTTATAAAGTAAAAACACTGTTGAGTCTGTTATAGGTAAACAGAACAGAGGTAAGGAGGAGGCGTTGGGTAGGTATGTTGTTAGTCTTTCTTTTCCTGTTTTATTTTGTAATCCCTGTTATCAGTGTTACTTTTTGTTTTTCCTAGCCTTTTACCCTTCAGTCTGCTCCAAAATGACAAGTCAATTAGAGTCTAACTGTAGTTATTAAGCTCCCCCTTGCGAAAATGTTTTTGAAATCTTAATAGTCAGGCTTTCCAGTAGGTCTTGTATTGTATTGTATGTTCAGTAATATCCTCCTGTATGTTTTTTTTTTTTTTTTTTACCGATTCTCTTATTTTCTCCCTTTGCTGCATTTGCTTTTCGCTAATAGTCTTTAAAGTTTTATCATTGTTGACCATAGCACACACACAGTGTAGCTATTTGACTTCTATACTTTGCATGCAGTGCACATAATGTACTTTAAGTTGTGACATTAGTAGTTTTATATAGGCTGAGTGGGACAGAGTGAGACTGGGTGTACTTGGAAACCATAAAAAGGAACATGGGGAAAAAAAGTCTTGTAAAGCTATATGTGTTTTTGTATAGATCTGTTAATCCAAGGTACAAACCAAATGAAATATTTACTTTGGGCCAAGCTGTTAAAGTTCAATCTGGAACAAGGAACACAGATAGTAAAATGAAAGTGGTTGTGCAATGTGAGGCAGAAAAGCTGGTGGCAGATGAACTAGATAAACTGAAACAATACCCCGATTCAGATGAGAGACAGAAGTAGTCAAATGAGGCACCGCTCCTTCCTTTAGAAATATTACATCAGAGCAGAGAGTATGCACACTGTATCACCTGTGCTCTGTCAGCAGCTCACATATGGATGTGGATGGAGAAGAGGTCGGGTGTTGAGCTGAATATGGAACCACAGGAAGGAGGGGGCCTGAAGGAGCTGGTGCTTCGATGGTTTACTGAGACACAGGCACCGCTCATCCAGCACAATGGAAACTTCCCTGACTGGTTTCAAGGTCTTGCTACAAGAAAGTAAGCAACATACAAAAGACCTTTGCTGCAGGACATGTAGAGAATAGTGAAGAGAAGATACCCCAGAAAGCTGATTCTGTTCATCTGGACGTAGTGAAGAAGTCACTTTGATGACTGACCAAACATTTCTCCCACTGAGAACACCACGTCCAGATAAACAGAATCAACTTTCTGGGGTTTCCTTATCTAGATGACTGAGCATGCATCAGCACATGAAAAGAAACTACGCTTTTTTCATAGGAAGTTTAAGAATTTCTGCTTTACTGGGGCTTCATCACGTAGTACTTACTTGGGATTTCATTTGAATACTTATTTAAAGGCTACTGTAAATATCTCCCATCACTATTGTGGTTTTACTGTCCGTGTTTATGGCTAGCTACTGAGGAAACGCAGTGTTTGAATATCATTTTCATTCCATGCTACCTTATACCTCACATTAGGACTGCTGACTTGGTGTTAGACGAGGGAAAAACATATAGGTGAACATATTATGTATTTGTATCGCTGATTTATTTTAGGATTGATAGAATCCATTTTTAATTACTTTTCACTGGTAATGATTGGGATAAAAATAGGGATTTAGATAGTGATGTAGCAGCAGTACATGCACTAAGAGGTTTTTTTTCTTATACTTAAATATGTTTTGCTGAAAGCACCCACATTTTTACCTCAATGACTTTTTCAAAGCAAAAGTTTAGCTTTAGTTTTATTCAGAAAATAAAAAACAGCCAATATTCTGTTCCATATTAATTAATATCACAGCCAAAAATGAGGTAAAATATGGATTGTCTTTGTTCATGTCATACTATTTAGATTAAAGCTCCTTCTTAAAAACTGCCATTCAACATAAAAACGAGTCGAGAGCTATGAATCCAAAGTGACTCAGTTATAAGTTATAGTGCATTAGCTACAAGTCTGTTGACATTAATGACCAAAAGGTTCTTGATGAAAGGAACAGAGCAGAAGATGAGTGTCCCTGGTTCCAAGGGATTTTGCTTAGAGCGTGAAAAATGTTACCTCTGTATTCAGCATCAATAGAGCTTTCTTTTCTGGGTGATGTAAGAGTGAAATGAATAGTTTCATGACGTGGCAGCGAGATTTTCAAATCCAGTTTGACTGCCGGTTTGTTCAGTTGGATCTGTTTTGTTCTCCGCTGCAGGGAAGCAGAGGATCTACTGAGGGATAAAACTATGGGATGTTTTCTCATTCGTCTCAGTGATAAAGCCTTTGGCTACATCCTGTCCTACAAGTAAGGCAAATCATGTCAACTGAACCTTGTTAAACTGTTTCAGTATTCTTCCTCATTCCTCTCTCTGCCTTCTCCCAAGGGGTAATGACCGGTGCCGCCATTTTGTTATCACCCAAAATCAAGATGGACATTTTATCATATCAGGAGACTCTCAGACATACGGCAGTCTCACCGAGCTGATCCAACACTACAAGGTCAGCGCCATCCAGCCCTTTGGAGAATATCTGACCTCCAGCTGTAATGAGGTGAGGCTGTCAGGGTTTATAGAAGTGGAACCCAAGCACAAGACACAGAAGGCAGATTGAATGAACCAAACAGCAAACCATTTGATTAGGCTGGTGCAGAAAAAAGAAGCCCAAAAGCAGTCATCTCAGAATTAGGAAAACACTGGGAAGTATGAACTATATGACACAGGAAATAACCCAAGAGATATCTATTACACTACCACACAATGAACTGAGAGGCCCAGTAAAAAGATGAATTTAACCTGAACCACCCACCTCCCCAAAGTAATATGGAGCTTGAAATTAATGGGTACTTCACTGTGACCTTAGACAACCTCTTTAAGATGTAAACCAGGGCTGCACAACTAATTTCCTCATGGGGCCACATGAGAAACTGGGATTGTTGCCTTTTTGTCTTGTCTTTTTATAATCTTAAAAAGAGGTTACAATTATGCGTAATAAAAACACAAATTCTTTTCAGTTCTTGCTTTCCTGTTCTGTGAGAAAGAAATGAGTGTATGAAATCAAGTTCAGTGTCTGAGGTAGAAAAGCAAATCACCAGCAAATGCGAGATCTGCCTTCCATTCTGCATCTGAGAGCAGATCTGAAATATCTGGAATGTCGTTGCCTTTCTCCTCAAAAATGAAATTCTGTTCTCTGTTCCCGTATTCTTTTTAGCACACTGCCAGGCTGAACCAACTTCTGGTAGCCTATGTCACCATGTTCAGTCTCATACTATAGACTCCAGCTGAAGAAAACTTAAGCCTGAACTCTGTTTATTTCTGCAGCTTAGCTTCATACTATCACAGACCAGCATACATGTCAACAACAAAAGAAAATTAGCAAGTCCTCTAGATACAAAAAACCAAAATTATTAAACACATGTAGCAGACATATTTAACCTTGCTGCCATGTTAGATGAAGCTGAACTCCTTGTTTACTCTCCCTGTTTCTCCTTATTTCATTGTTCTCTCTCAGTAACCTTTAGCTTCCTTTGCTGTTTTAGACTTTTTTATTACCTTTCTGCATTTATGAGTGTAAAGCTCCATTCAAAATAAGACATTTGTTATTATAGGAAGGCTCTAAACATTTAAATAAGAAATAACCGCATTTCAAAACTTACAAACCTTTACAGCACACTGCATTGGAGGCAATTTACACTCCCAACTATATCATTTAATATTGTACATACATTGTAACTTGAAACAGTTTTTTACAGAACACTGTATCATCACTGTTAGTGAGTGTTCCAAGCAATTTGGATGATTCAGATTGTGTGCTGTTTATGATTACCGTGGGTTCATACAATAGAGTTCCTAGAGAAGCAAAGTTACATTGGTTTTCTATGAGGAACGTCACCAGAGCTGCATTCATTTCATTCTGGCACATATAAAACTGATTCCTTGGTCACACTTAATTTGTTTGACTGAGCGCCATAGTGCAAAAAAGCAATGCAAACCACTGACGAGAGCAATAGTCGACAGATTTCATAACAGTTCAACATAAACAGCACAAGAGCTAAAGCATGTAAACAGCATGGCGTATTTCTTGTGTTCCTTGCATCCCTGTTTGGTCATGAATGGGCCAATCAATCTACACCACAAAAACTCAAAGGTGGCACCACAATGAGCGGCGGGTGGGAAGGATTCCATTCGTTCTGTAGGGAGATTGCTCATTCTTTTATCTTCCACAGGTTTACTTGGTCTCCAACAGACCACACACTGACAGGTGTAGGATGAAACCAGTTGACTTAATCTTGGGAGCCGGTAGCCAGATTTCATTGATGGTATATCACTGGAGGGGACATAAAACCATATAAAACCACTGTTGCAGTGTTGTGCTATTGTGTATCTTCTGCGTGCTATTTACAACCAATGTGCGAAAACGGTGTACTTCATTATTTATGTATAATGAAGCTCTGCACAGCTTTAGAGCTTGTCCAGAACAGTGCTTCCACATTGCTGTAACACAGCTCTTATCTGAGCATGTTACTCCATGTGACTGAGACAGCTGCTGCTGCCAATTCTGACCTTGGGATAGAGGTCATCTTTGTAGGAGAAACATGAGATTTTCTCATGATGAAAGCACGGTGAACATCTCCATCCTCATTCTTAACATTCAGATAAAATCACTGACTGTACCTAATGGTGCTTGCATCTAAAAAGGATGCAGTTCCTTTTTCATCACCTGTCCAAAGTTTTCAACATCTGGCTATCCTTCTATCTCTAGATTGGCAAGGTCCTCTCTCCATTGCTCCAACCATAGTTTCAGATGTTCGGGCAATGGGTCATCCCATCCTGTGCTTTGACATCTCTTGCAGGATTCTTTTTCTACTGAGAAGATGGGTGGTAATACATCCCAGTGGGTTGTATTTGGATGCAATAGTGGACAGTATTCCACACTGTGTTACAGGTCATTGAGGGATCTCTTATATACCAACATGATGGGAGAAGGTCTTCACCATGTCTGTCTTGAAGGAAGATGATAAACCAACAACTATGTTCCGCCCTAAATGTTTGAATAGTGTAACCCTCATCGTCTTTGCAAAGTATCACTCGTCTGGGTGCTAGTGCTCTGGGGCAGTTGTAGCCAATCAGGAGACCTATTTCACTATTGAGGGGTTAATCTGTGGTTGGTGATAGGCAGGAGGGAGGTGGATGTGTGCTGCAGAGGTGTAACCCCTCACATGGAGACCAGATAGTGTTTTACTGTGCTTTCTCACAGAAATGTCACAGTGTTGACAATCCTTCACACCTGACCTTGCTTTAACCTCCTAGGACCTGGCGTCCACATATGTGGACATCACGTTTTGGGATGTCTAGACCAAGATACAAAATTTTGCTGTACAAGGGCCTGATATCCACCATTTATATTATACTGCCACTGTTCTATCGAAATTTAAAACGAATGTCCTCATGTGGATTTTTTCTCAGAAATGAAAATCAGGTAGTAAAAAAAATTAAAATCAAGTAATTCTTTGTTTTTACATTCATCAGGTCCAAATCAGCCCAAATAGCAAAGAGAAATTAAAAATGCATGCCATGAAAGAGTTCGGGTCTTAGGAGGTCAAAAAACCATAACACAGCTTATTAGTCCTCAAATATGTCCTTCTGTCTTCTAGAGACCTTTTATGAGGTTTGGGCAGTTGTGAAGCTGATGTGAGTTTGGTGTTCCCCATGTGATCTGGTTGATGTCTTCTCACAGTGTACATTTGTTTTGGTGCTTGGTCCTTTTAATGTCCTTTAGATTCTCACTGTCGCTGCGTGACTTGGGCAAAGAGCAGAGATGAAGGTAATTGGGTTCCAGACGCTTTCAACAACAGGAATGACACTACGTCACTGAAACTGGGAAACTCTCCACTTCCATTAAAGCTTTTGTAACAGGCAGTTATTTTCTCACTGTCATTCAATATTTCCAGGCCCTTTACACGAGGCATTGCTAACATTTATGGAGTCTGTAAAGTTCCTTTGGGATCTTTCGTCTGCATTTTCGGCAGGTTTGATAGCTTCTCTCTAAATGCTCTTTGAAAAACAAATGCCTGACCGTATTGTTGATTATGGTTTTCCAGAACATGCCTTGTAGACATTACGAGTGGGGCCACACTGTTAAAAAAAAAAGAATCCTAGAAAAACAGTAATATTCTGGCAGCTGGGGCGCCAAAATAATACCAGAAAATAACAGAAAATTACTTTCTCATAAAAATACGGTTATTTTCAGTAATGACAATACAGTTTGTTGCTCTAATTTTACATGGGATTTTGCCTTTTTCAAGTGCTTTTAAACATTAAATTAGGAACATGTTAATGTGATTAAACAATGAAATTACCTATAAACAAGGTCAATGAATGTGGCAATATGAATAATAATGCTTAAATGTACAGAAATATAGAGTTAACAGTTGGTTTAAATAATAATGGATTTCATGCCCTGGGACAGACTGACAGAGGCGAGGCTGCCATATCACACGATCAGCCCCTCCGGCCATCACCAGTAGGTGAAGAGTCTCGACCAAGGACACAACGACCAAGAGTGTCCGAGCCGGGGCTCGAACCAGCAACCTTCTGATTACAAGGCGAACTGCCAACTCTTGAGCCACGATCGCCCTAAACAGCAGTAATAATAATAATTAAAGCTGCAAGCAGCGTTATGAGGGCCCTCGCATCCCCCCCGCATCGAGCCACGCCCAACACCTAAAACCAGCACGTCCAATCTGATGTCACATTGATGGAATTCATGCATTTAACCACCAGATAACATTTCATCTCATTGAATCATGATTATAGTCGTCCCACTAGGTGGCGCTCTAACCATTACTGACAAATGGCATAACAAACATTTCCGAGCTCGAGTCTCATCATACCTGCGACCTTTGGGAGAGATTGGACATTGTGTTTTTGAGTGATAGCAGATTACTGCTTTTTGGCGAGTGATTTAAACTCCACGTGCCGCCATGACCACCCCGTTTCCCTGAACGTAAAAAGCTTCGCAATTTAAGATCACAAAGGTCTTTAGATTCCACACACAGGAGATCGTGTCAATCTGATGAAATCCCTTGGAGGAGTTCGTCAAAGTACGGTGCCTGAAAAGAGGGGAAAATGACGCCAACATTACACATTAATTTTAAAATGGCTGACTTCCTGTTGTATTTGGGATATTGCTCCAAGAGACTTTTTTGTACATCTTGATATCTTCTATAAGCTTACCAGGTTTCAGACTCATACATAAAACACAGAGCAGGGGCTGATGTTTTGAAATTTTGTAGGGGGCGCTGTGGAGCCATTTTGCGCTATTCAAGGAAAATGATCACATAATAAGATAGCCCTCATCACATTGGAGGTGTGCGCCAAATTTCAAGACTTTTTAAACTTTCCAAGCTCCTCAAAAGCCACTTAATTGTTCATGGTGAACCGTGTTGCCACCAGGGTGCGCCGTTCGGTTTAAAGTCACAATTCTCACACTGAAGCATCATGAGGGACTGATGGTGATATTCACCGCTTTTGAGGTGGCCACAATGAACCTGTGAAAATCAGTACAACAAAATTAAAGACATGACATTTCCTGTTGCCACTAGGTGGCGCTCTGCGTATTCCTGACAATGGGCACATCAATCTTTTCAGGGAGGGTCTGACATCATGCCTGTAAAGTCTGGTACTGATCAGACTGGATTTCATTGAGTTATACTAATTTGTTTCTTCATGGCGAGACATCAATGTTCGCCATGCTGCTGAGGTCACACCCTTTTGTGAAAACTCACAGTTTTCACTGTAACCCAAGACCAACTCCTTAAGGCTTTCCTGGAGAAATTTGAGGCTGCAGATGTCACCCATCACTATACTGTACCCCAAAGTGTAAAACATGACATTTCCTGTTCCCATTAGGTGGCGCTCTAGAGCCATTTCCCAGTGCTCATATGTAAAACCATTAAAATACAAAATTTTTCACCAGACCTGGCATGTGTGCAAAATTTCATGAGTTTTTGAGCATGTTAAAGCCCTCAAAAAGGCAATTCATTTCAATGAAAATAAAATAAAATAAAATAAAATAATAACAATAATAATAATAATAATAATAATGATAATAATAATAATAAACAGAGCAGATACAATAGGGCCTTCGCACTCTCAGTGCTCGGGCCCTAATTATTTGATGTAAAAACAGTTTATGAGAATCATTTTATATATTTTTCCATAGCATTACATTTGAATTTAACAGTTCAATCTTTCAAATAACGGACACATATTTGTGAAATCATGATACATTTGTGAATGTATTTTAACAATCTAAATATGCATATGTACAGACAAATACATTTAAAAACAAGAAAATTATGTTTTATTACATTACAGTGATTTTACGTTAATTTACATTTGAAATGTGAAATCACAGTCTATTTATGTAAATTTAATGATATTCTAGAAGAACAGAACAAAACTGTAAAATACACAGTAAAATACTTTTATATTAGGATTTTTTTTTACAGTGCACCAATGGATTTTTTAAAATGTATTTTATCAGCAGCAGAGATGCCCTTTTGGTCTATCAGTAACATTAAGGAGGTTTTCTATTGGATTGGCTCACCACTGAACACTGTTGGTTCCGGTGTGGGTAGTCTGCTCAGCGTTATACTGTCCTGAACAGTTTGTGCTAGTAGAGCAACAGCAGGAGATGGAGATCCCATGGATCTGTCACATGGGTGTGGTGCGCTCTTAGCTGACTGGATACGACCAACCTGCAGTCTTTCTCCGTTATAAGCTTCTTTCTTATGCTCTTCTTCCAGAGTTTGTAATATTTCCCTTTGCTTTCTTTTCTTTTGCACAGTTTGACTTGTTTTGATGCAATATATGGATCCACTGCAGCATGATATTGTGCTGCAGTGGAACCATTGATATCTGCACTGATATCTCCATCAGCACCTGTTAGCCTTTTATATATGATTTTGAAAAAACAGTTACTGCCTTACATGCATCAATGCTTCTGTCTCAAATCCACGTAACTTCTTATGTCAGCATAGAGTTTCATAATGTCAGTGTCATCCTTCCCTTTTCTTTTCCTTTAAATTGTCTGCAAGTGATGACGAGTATGTTTCGGTTATGTCTGACTTCAGCTTTTCTCTTGGTGATAAGGTGATACGTCTTTTTTTGATTTGTTTTTTAAAACTTCTCCCTTGATGTTAGTAAGAATTTTTTCTGTTGACATTCTGTTGTGTTCAGAGCAGCAAGATTCATCTGTAGTGCTTTGGATGTTAGACTGCAGATATGTCAGCATTTTTACTTGTTATCAGTTGTTTGCTTTATACCCTCCTTCTTTGTTCACTTGCATTTTGAAGCAAGCTTTGTTCATTATTGTCCTCATTACTCACTGATGAAGCTTGTATGTTGTCCATTTTCTGTGTAGCCTAGTCTTTCGTCACTTCAGTTTTTAGAGCACTTGCTGCCACCTGCAAGCCATCATGAATGTACACTTTGACATTTTGAGACACTTTCACAGCAGCTTCTAGCCAAAGAACACTTCAGCCTAAACTGACGGATTTTGTTGTGTATAGAAGTTTAACTCATAACTGTCACAGAACAAGAGCTGAAGAAACTTTAATCAATAAAAGAAAAGTCCATTAAAAACTATTAGCAACATAAAAATTGCAAGTTGCCATTTTTAGGTGAAACTAAACTAGGTGTTTACTCCCTTTTTCCTTTACTGTTTCACAACTCTATGTTTTGTTACCTTTCAGCAACTAAATGCATAAAGCTCCATTCAATAATAATAAGACATCTGTTTTTACAGGAAGAGAACAAAAAATGTAGGATATGAAAATAACACATTACAAAACTGTTACACTTTTAGAACAGTATTTGTAAATGGCTTCCAGTGATTCAGTGTTAATGCCCTGAAGTAGTTGGCCATTTTAGTTACATCTTCAACAACACTGAAAATTGTTAGCATTAATAAAAACTACCGGGTGCTTCTCAGTTTATTTTGTTGACTGGACAGGAACACATTCCCAAATGCTTCTTTTTTCTGAGACCATATTAGTGCAACAGAGTCTTCCAAACACTGTTTGATAAACAGAATGGCTTGCTATTTTTTATTCCACCAAGTTTATGAAAAATCATAACACTGGTCACATGGCTCCATCCCTGGATATGTAAAGCTTGGTTCAAAAGTTCTTGTTGCTAGCAAAGGTCCAGATGTTCATTCCTACTGCATCAGTCAAGTTCTTGTAATTTTTTGCATGTTTAGTTCCATAATAGCAAATTCATTCTTAAACCTTAATCTTGTCTAATGTCTAAACCTTAAATACAGCGGTCTGGTCTCCACAAGCTAATCATACCTTAACATGTGACTGAATTTGATGTCAGTTCCACATCTGTCTGGTTTTGTTTGTTGAAGCTATTATTAGACAATAATGTTGCTTATGATTTTCAGGTGGACACAAATGAACTGTATGATGTGGTGAACTATAACACCAAACAGATGTCTGGGGTGAGCGTGCAGGCACTGCGGACTCTGTGGGATCAGAAAAGTGATCATCACAGCCATATGGGTACTAATCAAAGGATTCAGCAGCAAAATGACCCTCCTGCAGTGCAGCCACCCATACTACCACCCAAATCCACAGCCAGAAAGCTGACGGGGACGGTGTCTGTGGATGCAATGTCTCTTTCCCAGGTAAGCTGGACGCTTGAAGTGTCCTTTTTGAAGAATACAGAATTATAAGTGCTGTAATTACATAACATGTAATTAAAAGTGTGCATCTCACCTCATACAAAGCTTTATATTCAAAATACTTCTTAGGGAATTACAATTTTATATTTAATTTTATTCAGTAGCTCAAGAATCATGTAGGAGAAAGTTTGTGTAAAACACTGCACGTGCATACTTATATACAAATTATGCTAATGTATGCAGGTATGCCACACAGTTTTCACAATAATTAAATGTTTGCTTTCAGTGGCAGCATCCAACAACAAAATCAGTTTAATCCAACTTTACAGTTAAAGCTCATTTTGTGCATCAACACAACAAAGATTGCAAAGTAACATAATATGAGAGCTATATTTCATATGTATATGATGAGAACCGCAATACAAGCACCATTATGGACCAAAAAAAAAATACAGTAATACTGAAAATTTGTGAAACCTGCATAAATATGACCTAAAATGTGACATAACCCGTAATGCAGACAAATAAAGCACTGATCCAAAAAGAGAGAAAAATGATCCAGTGTTACATTTCTGTAAGAGAAAACTGTGAACCTTTCAGTATCAGGTCTGATCCTTTTGAGCAGCAAGAACTGCAACTAAACAGTTACTGCGCTGTTTGTCAACTCTGGACCTGAGAGCTGTTACACGTTTATGGCATGAACCACTTGCCTGATATTTTACTGTAGAATTTTCTGATAACATTTAGAACTTATTGGTTTGTCAGTGATGGGAGCTATGCTTTCACCTTACAGTCTTGCCATCCAGTATGAGAGAGGCCTGTATTTAGGTTACCGTACTCAGGGGATTGGAAAGCTCATCTGTAACCGGAAGGTTGCTGGTTTGATCCCCCTGCTCTCTCTGTCCTGGTCGTTGTGTCTTTGGGCAAGACACTTTACCCTACCGCCTACTGGTGTTGGCCAGAGGGGCCGATGGCGCGATATGGCAGCCTCGCTTCTGTCAGTCTGCCCCAGGGCAGCTGTGGCTACAACTGTAGCTGCCTCCACCAGTGTGTGAATGTGAGAGTGAATGAATAGTGGAATTGTAAAGCGCTTTGGGTGCCTAGAAAAGCGCTATAGAAGTAAAAAAAAATATATTAAAAAAAATATGTATATATATATATATATATATGTACTCTATTACATGCCTTGCTGTTGAAGAGATCTTTGTTGGGCCAGGGTAACAGTGGTCTTGAATTTTCTGTTTAGCCACTGTGTATGAAGTAGAGCTGGGCGATAGAACGATAACGATATGTATTGAGAAATAACTTTTTCTCGATAGAAAAATTAAACTATTGCGATAGGCCTCATCTCTCTTGCGCTCTTAAAAAAAAAAAGAACAGCCAATCCAAATTAAGTACCGCAGAGCCGAACCAATCACAGCCGCAGCGTCACGTCACGTGACTTGTTATGTACAGCACAAGTGCCAAGCCGCACGTGTGCATTTGTTTGGGAAGCAGCCAGCCGGGCTGCCCAGGTAATGAAGGAAATGAGTGTGCTGACTAGAGAAAAATCAACCGAGAGCGTGACCGAAGGTTATTGAAGAAAAAAACAATGATGGTTCCAATACCGGAGAGACTGTCGAACAGAAGGGCCATAGAAGTTTCGTAGTGTGAAGGTATTTCGGCTATTTCAAGTCTGACAAAAAACAGAGTAGCGCGCACTGTAAATTGTGCCGAAAGCAAGTCTGGAAATACAATAAAGCGGTGCATGCTCAATCTCTGACTGAAAGCGCTGATTCGTCATTCGGCTTTTGTCAGACTAAAGTAACTGTTAAAACTGTTTGAAAAGCTAAACTATACAACAAGGAGAGATTGAGAATTTCCTTTTAGTTCTCAGTTTATTTGATATTGACAAAAGTTAGTCAGTTTTGTCTGTTCTTCTCTAAAACGACCTAAGATTTATTTTTAGAATTAATATTTTGTTTCTAAGTGGAATTGACAATTTAGTCTGTTTTGTTTGTTCTATTTTGAAACTTAAACGTTTTAGCGGCTGCCTTTTGTATAGTTTGCAATATTTGCCTTTATTTATCTGAAAAAGTCTCATGTTCCTTAAGTACATCTACCCCGTTGAACTTATTATGGGAAATAAATATTTAAATCAAAACAAGCTGCTGATTATTTCAAATATAGTTATTTGGCTTATATCGTGATATATATCGTTATCGCCTGAAATGAAAAAAAACATATCGTGATATGAAAAAATCTTATATCGCCCAGCTCTAGTATGAAGTACACAGAATCTGGTTTGGTGTGCTTTAATTAACTTCAACAAACAAGTACAAAGGTTTACTAATGTGTGGAAAATGTGTTTCCTTACTCGACTCCACACACGTGCAAAACAACCACAATTTTATATATGACACAGAACGGTGTTTTGCAGCTTCCTGCATATGTGATATACAGCCTAATAAGAGCGCGCTACAGTCTGATCGCTGCCAGCTGAAAGCACCTATTTTTTTGGAACCCCTTGAACAGCCTTTCATGGCCATAGAATTACTTGATGGCCACTTTCAGCAGGACAATGCACCTGCATATCATTTTTGCTAAAATCACAATTATATCAGAAAGTCTTGCCTGTTCTGAGGTGGTGTTTAAATCTACTCAATTTTATTGAGAATAAAATCTCAGACTTAGTGTTTCAGTTTCGCCTATAGATAATACTAGCTCAATAGATGGAATGAAATTAAAGTGTAGAAGATACATTAAATATGTTCTGTAATATCCATAGTTCCAGTATGCTGTACTGCCATCTGGCAGATCCACTGTTAATTTTGTTGACCATTTTTTTCTGATGAAAGCAAAATGATGACTAAAATAAAAATTAATGCAGAAGGATAAAACTATGGTGAAATGCACTGACTGATGTATTCAAGCGAATAAAAATTAGATGAAAATATTCTGGAGAGATGAGACCGAATCATAAAAATGTAAGCTGAGCATAAACGTGACACGAGTTTGGAAGTGATTCAATCAGAAGTAATGTCTTTGTTTGCTAAAATTTCACACACATTGATTTACCCAATGTGCTGTCAGCGTTAATCTCGTTAAAATGACGTTAACGCCATAACCGCATTAACGCGGCAAATCTCCGTTAGCGAGTTAGCGCCCTGTGCGTGAGGCTGCACGGTGCTAGCGTATGGGCTCAAAATGTGGTCATAAATATTTTGTACTTGTGAATCAGGATTTGTATGTGTAAAAAGAATTTGTGCGTGCGTAAAAAAGATTTGTATGTGTAAAAAGAATTTGTGCGTGCGTAAAAAAGATTTGTGTGTGGACTTAGCCAAAACCCCCCCTGCAAGTTACAAGTACGAATTTTGACCCTATTTTTCTTCCTGTCATCTGATTGGTCAATGTCATGTCAATCACAAATGTAACAATCCAATCAGAGAACAGATGGGTTTGGCTGTCGGAGGGGCACTTTTTTGAACTGCAGGTCCTTGAAGGGAATAAATGCCCTTTTACATGCCAACTCAGCGTTTTCCTTCATCACCACGAAGGAAAACAGTCTGTGGTCGTCCGAGTTTGGTGATTTTTGTGTCACAGGTCTACGTGCTTTATACAGGGACTTCCACAGCCTTTTCAACAGCGCTGCGGACCGCGGGGGGGCAGTGTTTTGGAAATGACAGTCTTCATTACAAAGCTTTCTTCGTTATGAATTAGCATACATGTTTTTATTGAACATTTGAAGAACTAGCAAAAAAACCAGAAACTGTTGTAGAGGACATAAAGTCAGAGATAGAAACGACAAGGAGCAGGTGCATCTAGTACAGGTAGAGCTGCTGCAAAAACCCACAGAGCTCAGCAGCCAGCACAACAAATTCTGGATCCTTTGCTTTTAGTTAGCAGTTAGCATTAGCAGCACATCCTGCGTCCGATGTGAAAGGACCTTTATGCTGCGCACTGTGACTCACAGCAATGGTCCCGGGTCAGCCCTGACTTTGTGTTAAACTAATCCTAAAGTAATAATGGTATTTCTAACCACTGACATACCACAACTTTATCCTTTCAGCAGCTGTTGAAAGTAAGGGTACCTAGCTGCTATCGGATATTTATATAGAGATCCTCCAGCTTCAAACTGTATTACCCTTCAAGGACCTGCAGTTCAAAAAAGTGCCCCTCCGACAGCCAAACTCATCTGTTCTCTGATTGGATTGTTACATTTGTGATTGACATGACATTGACCAATCAGATGACAGGAAGAAAAATAGGGTCAAAATTCGTACTTGTAACTTGCAGGGGGGTTTTTGGCTAAGTCCACACACAAATCTTTTTTACACATACAAATCTTTTTTACACACGCACAATTCTTTTTACACATACAAATCTTTTTTACACACACACAAATCTTTTTTACACATACAAATCTTTTTTACGCACGCACAAATTCTTTTTACACATACAAATCTTTTTTACACACACACAAATCTTTTTTACACATACAAATCTTTTTTACGCACGCACAAATTCTTTTTACACATACAAATCTTTTTTACACACACACAAATCTTTTTTACACATACAAATCTTTTTTACGCACGCACAATTCTTTTTACACATACAAATCCTGATTTACAAGTACAAAACTGATTTACAAGTACAAAATATTTATGACCACATTTTGAGCCCATACTAACGCGCTAATGCATTAACTGCGCTAACGCGTTGATGCCGTGCAGCCCCACGCACTGGGCGCTAACTCGCTAACGGAGATTTGCCGCGTTAATGCGGTTATGGCGTTAACGTCATTTTAACGAGATTAACACTGACAGCACTAATAAAAATACAACAAAATCTCAACAATTGAACGTTTGATGAACATTTGATTTCATGGAAAATAATATGCTTTGCCTACATTATGGCTAAAATTCATTGTTGTTGGCAGTGTTGGGAAGGTTACTTTTAAAATGTATTCCAATACAGATTACAGATTACATGCCCCAAAATGTATTTTGTAACGTATTCCGTTACGTTACTCAATGAGAGTAATGTATTCTGAATACTTTGGATTACTTAATATATTATCATGCTTTTTACAACTACATGAATGTACTATTGCTGTGTGATTTATTACTGTTACTGAAGGTCCGCGGCTCCGAACCGTAGTAAAGGGACCTCTGGCTAACGCGTCGGGTTCCGTGTCGGGCTCATAGCCGAAAAATAGCTTTACTTTGTTGTTTGGGTCAACTTTGCTTGCGAGAGACAGAGAGAGGCGTTGAAAGGCTGCTCCAACGGAACTTATTGTTTCGGAGGAAAACACGAACACAGTGTACAGTCGAGTCTTAATAGCGTACTTACAACTGGGCTCGTCAGGCACTCTTCTTGGCTGCAGTGGTTATTATTATATTTACATACTTCCATCTGCCGTTTCTGCTCGATGACAGCTCGGACTTTTCTACTGTCTTTTTCTCCCTCCTCTTGCTCACAGACACATAACGGGTATGGCAGTCCATTCTCCCTGCAGCACGGACTACACTGCCCATGGTGCTACATTCTTTAGAGCTATGCCTGTAGCATTCTGCCTATTAGCTTTGCACAACAACAACAACAAAAAGGCGCTCTCTCACCCAGGAAACACACAGTCGCAGAGAGAGCGCGTCACCCTGTAACCATGGCAACCGTAACGCTGCTGCCTGGAACAACAGAACATAGCTGTCAAACAAACCCAAACAGTCCTGACCCGCCACAGTATGAAACAGGAAAGTACCGCCGTGTAATCCATTTATTTCAACAAAGTAACTGTATTCTAAATACCACCTTTTTAAACGGTAACTGTAACGGAATACAGTTACTCATATTTTGTATTTTAAATACGTAACGGCGGTACATGTATTCCGTTACTCCCCAACACTGGTTGTTGGTCTTTTCATTCAAAAGACTAAAGCCAAAATTTTCTGTGAAAATTACTCAAAGTCCAGTCAGTTTCTTACCCACTGTGGCCATGTGCTTGGTCAAAGTAGATCATGTGATTCTTGGGCTTTTCTCTCAAATATTACGGAAATATTGTCATGAACTGGTGCTAAAAAAAAATGTAATGTAATGAAATTTATTGAATTTAAAAAAATGCTAGTGAATTGTGTAATTGGACAGCTTTGTCACTCTCATTTTTATTAAGGGTATGCCTCCAGGACCAAAAAGAGGGATTCCTCTAGGATTTACCCTGAGTGGTTCCTTGCCTGATACAACTTCACATCCAATGAAATCCCAGATGGACGCATACAGAGCAGACGGAATCATGGCAAACACAAATTCAGCAGTAATGTCTAACAAAGACTCAGTTGATGCAACTGACACAATGTATCCTGGTGATCTTTTTCCTGGCATCACAACCTCTCAGTCGACACAGGTAGAGAGCAGGAGCAAATCCCTACCACAACTGGACAACAACACCACAGAGGAGGAGTACTCCAACCAGCTCAGCAGCCTATCTCTGACATCGCCTGTCCCAGTAAAGAAGGTTACCTGCCAAACCTATTCTCTCCATGCACCCCATGAAAGCGTGATCAGGTCAGAGGAAGGTGATCAGGAAATATCAAGATCCAACCCTCTGTACCAGACCTCTGAGGGGTCTGAAAGCCATTCAACCCAGCAAGGAGATGACATGTATGCTGAGGTTCCTCCGGCGACAACTCCTGCTAGGCTGCGAGATGACACCTACGAGCAGATCCCTGGTGAGGCAGCCACTGTTCAAGGCAACACTTATGAGACACTGGATGACATGAAGACCAAGAAGTCAAAGTCCACCTGGAGTAAAAGTGTAAGTCTGAAAGAATAGCATGTATTTCAGTTCTTACTGTAAGCAGCAATATATTCATATGTGAACTTTTCTTATGTTCTGCAGAATATGAAGTGGAAGAAATTCCTACCCGACTATAAGAAGAAATAAATGCAAAATCAGTTGTGGAGAACCTCCTTACTTAATATAAATGAGATGAACATTGCCTCCTCCGGTTATTTGTTCTAATATGCAGATGACTGTGTGCTGTGAGTGACTTAGGGATAGCGATAAAGTCAAGATAGGAGGCTTAAAAAAATCCTATTTTACACATAGGTAAGATTAAGAAAATCAAAGCTACAAAAACCCTGACCTGGACAGACGAAGCTTTTTTGGGACTGAAGGCCAATCACAAATGTTTTCAAAATGGATTGGTTTTGCCTGAGGTTGGGTCCTTGGATATGAACAAAGTCTCATCTGTAGCACCTTCTGTTAAATACTTGCATTTTATTGTTGACAAGAATCTCAGCACTGCTGCCATGGATTCAAATGGGCAAAAGGTTTGAAATCATTACGTTAGGTCTTGATCTTAGCCCTGTTTTAACTCACATCATCAGATCCTTTGAATCTTCATCCTCAAATCAAACCTGATCTCTTAAACCAAACTCAGGGCTGTAACACACAAAAACGTTTATAAATATTCTTATTTACTCACAATTTATTACAATGAGTTATTGTCAGCAGATTAGACAAGTGGTCTCCTTTGTCTCCGACCATTATTGTGAAGCACTTTGTGGTTTTTATCCTGTGTAGAGTGCTATTTAAATCAATAAAGTAAAGTAAAGACCAACTGACAATGAGGCTGCTGGTTATGGGCTAACCACATCACTAGTCACATCATGTCAGGATTAATTTTCTAGGTGTCGGAGTCAAACAATGTTAGATCAAAGTTTTATGAATGCCAGCTAACAGCAACAAAACGGCAGTGCTTACTGACAGAAAGATTCAGGATATCCTGAGCAACTCAATTCAGTATTGTGATCGGATAGAAGTGAGCTCTACTGATAGATCCACCCATCTTGGACAGATTTCTCAGTTTTACAGCCTTCTCCAGAGTAAATAGACATATTGACATAGTAAACTTGGCTATCTGAGTTTAAATAACAAATATGTGAAAACAGTATGCCACTTCCTAACCAATGAAGAGACAACATTTTTCAAAAGTGTATCCGCTCCAAGAAAGGAGCCAAGATGCTGAAACAAACTGATACGTACTCGGCCCTGGATCATTAAGGGCAACTGTGCTGCAGTACGAGATGAGACAACCATACCTAAGTACACCCAGTACTTTGAAGAGCTTAGAAATGCTCCTGTTGTTATTTTTCTACGTGTCCTTTGGCATCAGTGTCTTGACCCACTCACACCAGCAATAATAGGTTTAGGGAAAAGATTGTGGTTTTAGGTAAAGTAAACTGACAAACAGCAGGGTAAAAAGTGAAGCCAGTGCAAAATCAACAAAACTCCAAATCCTACAGTGGGTGATTTTAAAAAGAAGTTAGTTAGTCAGTAAAAAATAAATAATAAAGTGTGCTAACACAGGTAGCTATAGCTACTAGCTATCTGCAGGTCTCAATTCTTTAACTATCTTTAATTATTGTTTTTTATGTAAATGGTTTACAGGCACCATGATACTGAAAAATGCAGCCGATTAACACTCTGTCTTACATTCACTTGTTGGAATCACTGAACTGATCTCTTGGTCATTTTTTGTGCTGTCTGGAATTAGATTTATGCCAGTTACTAATTATTTAATTTGTAAGATGACCATTCATCTCATATATTACTGATAATATCCATATTTTCCATATTTTATTTGTTGTTTGTCATAACTTTGATTTTTCTCTTTCTCATCAGTTCAAAAAGTTGTGGCAGATGTGAGTTTTCTCTAACCTGCTTCAAGTGCTTGCTCATAGGTTAATGTTGGGTCTTTCACTGTGTAATATAAATTGCTTTTTGACAGTCATCACTGTAATATTGTGCTATATGAAGAAAATAAAACTGAATTGAATGGGTTTTTTCCACTGTAGTTATAAAAGTTCACATCTTTCTACAGTGGATCACTGAAACCTGTTTTTTGTTGATTATTATTTGTGTAGTTTGATTAAACTGTCAAATTCAAGTCTGTATCAAGTTCTCCTGTGGTGTTTAGAGAGGAGCGCCTTTCAAATGGTGTAGAGCACTAAAAAACTGCTCTCTAAAGTCTTGGCAGGGAGTCTGAGGACAAGTCCAAAAAGGGAAAAATGCTATTTGGCATTTTAAAGACGTCGCCATATCTGTTTTTGTCATGGTCATGCAGCATGCTTAGCGACCAACAAGCCACAGAGCTGAATAAGTAGCTCACATATTTACATGCTAATAGATGCATGGGGAGACTGTCTGTTCAGCATCTTCTTACCAAATGACACAATTACAGGCTTTGACTGGAAGATCCGACATGATAACCAAGAAGCAGTGTCATGGGCTGCTATATCTGATCACGGCAACCTGAACTCAACTGAGATGATATGGGATAAGTTGGAGAACATGTCATACGTGTTTTCTTGTTCTCTTTGCTTTCTTGTTAGTCAGATGTGAGGTTTCTCTAACCCACTGTTGAGTTGGAATACATGGCAAAGTATCTAACAACACCCTCACAAGTGGATCTCCTTCAAACTGCATGTTGATACATCCTGGGCACTATTCCAGGAACATCTGAGTTTGTTAACCCTGAGTTGAAAGAAACTCCTCGTTTTCTGTTTCAGAAAGAAAATTAACATAATCTCAGACTCTCAAGGTCCCTGAAGAGAAAAGGGTAATTAAATCCACTCAGAAATGAGCAGGAATATACAGGAATGACAACAGACGCTGGGCAACAACAACAACAACAAAAAGGCAGAGCTTAAATGTTTAGAACAGAATAGGGCTCTATTCTCATTGTACATGTACAACAAAATTGTGAGTGCTCCACACCAACTGTGCTAAAATAAAATATAAATAGGTGTCAGCAGGAATAAATAGCAAACAAGATAGATATATACAAAAATCAGAGGACAAAATAGTTGCAAAGTGCTTAAAGCAGTGCAAAGAGTTGAATGGAGTCCGTGTGTGAGTGTCCTGAGTGACGGATGTCATTCAGACCATGGCTCAGATCAGTGAGGTGGGTGGGCAGGGGTTGGGTGTGGGGGGGATAGTGTTTGTTGACTGTCCGAATAGCCCAGGAGAAGAAGCTGTTTGTGCTTCTGGAGGTGTGGGACCTGATTGACCAACCAGAGGGCAGCAGGTCAAATATGTGGTGGGTGGGGTGCAAGGAGTCACCTGTGATTGCTTCCAGGAACGCAGGGGCAGCCAATGATTTGTTGGGGCATTGTTAGCTACCCTATGCGCAGCATTGCTGTTCTCAGTAGCGTGTACCAAACACCAAGGCAGCAGGAGAACACAATCTTCACTGAGGAGCAGTAGAAGGCAGAAAGCAGCTTCTAGGTTATTCTTTCTCAAGACACGGAGGAAGTACAGCCAGTGCTGGGCCTTCTTTACGTTGGTGTTGTGGGTCCAGGGGGGTGGACGGAGATGTTGGTTGGGTGGCTTGGGGTACAGTCATAGATGTATAGGGCACACAGTAGGCGCTGAGAGCGTAGTCCTGTGAGGAACTCTTTGATCGAGGAGCAGGTGGCAGGGGGGATGTGGAGGTGGTCCAATTTGGATTCAGGATGTCTGAGATTATAGTGCTGAATTCTGAGCTGTAGTCCATGAAGAGCATCCTTATGTAGCTCTTCCTGTTCTCAAGATGGGTCAGCGCTCTACAGATGGGTCAAGGGATGAGGGTAGACAGTCCCTGATGTGGTGAGACACTATCTGCTCGACACTATCCGCTCGAAGCACTTCATGACTACAGACGGTAGGGCTATCGGTCTGTAGTCATTGAGCCTGTGTATACCAGACATTTTGGGGATGAGAACGGTAGTGGAGGCCTTCAGACAGGTGGGAACAGTGGCATGAGTCAGGGAGAGGTTGAAGAGCCTGGTGAGGATCCCCCCAGTTGGTCAGCACATTTGTAGTTGGTGAGGGCTTGGATGCCTCTCCACACCTGGTGGAGGTTGTTATCAGTTAGGAAGCCCTCTATCCTCCTCCTGTAAACCTCCTTGGCCTGTTTGATGCCCTTCCTCATGTTGACTGTAGCAGTGCTGTACAGGTAACTGTCCCCTCAGCCTGAATTACAAGTTCTACACAATGGACTCAAGTGAAATGGACGCAGGAGGGTGACAAGATACACCTAAAACATAGTTAAAAATGAGACAAGGAAGCAAAACTAAATGCAAAACAGAGGAGACATCTAGCTCTACAAACTAAAATGGGCAGTAACAAATGTGGAACAGAAATAAAGACACTGGGAAAGCTAGACTAACCAAAACAGAAAGGATTACTTAATCGATATAAATACTCCATGTAAATATGATTTAAAAATATTAATTAAAAACACTCAATACAAATGCAGTTAAATCAGCACAACATTTATTTTCAAATACAAAAAAAATACCAAAAAATATGTCAGCTGGACACTTTTCTGCTGAATAATAAACAAGCATATTTCCATTACTTTAGCTTGTTATTTAAACATTTTTTAAATATGATAAAATTTAAATTTTATATATTTTTTTAATTTCAAACTTTAATCTTCATCTTCACTGACCACAGTAAGCACACCATTTTTGATGGAGGGTTCATGTCTCCTGGCATTAAACAGAAGGTTGGGGGAGGGGCATTTATAAATTGGTGTTGATAGATTTTAAATATGTAAAATGTTAAATGCAATCACCCATGACCATGCCGGATAGCTAGTTAGCGAGCACATTTACTATTAGCTAAAGTGGTTTTTGCTGCTGCCCCTGAAGCGCAGAATTCATGAATTTGGGACTTCTGAGGGTGCAGTTGAGCACTTGTATTCACTGATTTGAGAGGTTGTAACCACAGAGGTGTAGTTGTAAGCAGTTAAAAAAGTAAATAAATAAATAAATGAGTAAAAGTTGAATTACAAACATTAATTTACACATTTATTTATATTTTCTCTGTAACCATACATTTAAAACGCAAGTGAAAATACAAGTTCAAATTCTTTCTACACATTATCTCTTTTTATTTGACAAGCTCTCGCATTTTGCATCGTATTTACTTCCATAAATCGGCCCTAACGGAAAAGTTGATAGTTGGGAAGTATATTTTTTGACCACTAGATGTCTGATGTCAGAATTATGCCGGTTTTCTGCGGCAGCGAAGGAGAAGAAGAAAATACGGAAGTACGGCTCCCAAACACATTCCCGTTGGAAGAGTAAAATACTGCAGATTGCCGTATTTGCTTTGAAACGAAGCATATCTTGGACTAAATATTCAGTCTCAATAAGACGATGGGCACTAGAGACGATGAATACGATTATTTATTCAAAGGTAAAGATGTGAATTTCTCGTTAGTGTCGTAGCTTTAGCCGATAAGCTAAACAGGCCAGCTGGTCAGCTGTCAGGCTAACTAAGCCATCGTCAACCTTTGTGCTGTGGTTGATTTTCACCGAGCTTTCAGGAAATTGTAGGGAAGTTGATATAAGGGTGTATACCTCTAAACGGCCTTCACTTGAGGGTTGGCGTTAAAGTGCTATTTTCTTTACGTACGGTGTATTTAAGTGGGGCGTCTGAAAAGAAAAGAACACTAGCTATTAGCTTCTGTTAGCTTGTTGATAGTGGGCGCGGACACGCCTAGCGTTAACCGTTATCACGTTATCTTAGGTCCAGCTTGACAAGCTACAGAAACTTGTGTGAGGATTGGAAAGAATGCGTTAAGAGCTGCTTCATGAACACGTGACCACAATTTTAAACAATGACCCAAATCATTCTTTTCGCCATTATATTATTTTTAAAGTATTTTTATTACTGTGAATGTATAAACTTTGCTTAAAAAGTCAGGAAGATTGTGTCTGCTTTACTATTTTTGTGTCATAACAATGCTTCTTGGTAATAAGTCTTGTACTGTTGGAATGCCTTTCTATTTCTCCTTAAATGGTATCGCATGTTTGGGTTGCACAAATGAAGAACTATGCCAATGTCAAACAACTATCTACTCTTGTTTTGAGCTTCTGGTACGCCGGGTATGGACAATCTGATGTCTGATTAGCAGGGCATGAACCTGATCAGTCAACATGTTTGACTAATCTGGATGAGATCCATGTCATAGGGCAACCTCAAGCTGGTGATGTGCAAGACTAAGTTTCAGCATTATTTTGAATGAGTCCTAGTGCCATCTCCAAATTGAAGGCCAGGTCCCATATGAGGGTGGATATCAGAGACAGGCTGTGAAGTGGGTGTCCCAACAAGACGACATCACAAACACACTGTCAGTGCAGTGCTCAGTCTTCTACAGATTTGCAATCAAAGTTTGGAGGACAATATTTCTTATGGTTTTGTACCCAGACAACCTGGAACAGACTGCACAAAGTGTGTCAGGAGGCCTGCTGTGACTGCCCTTCACTGTTAGGTTCATTTGTGTTAATAACGGGTGCAATTGAACCCTGAATGTGTACAGGAATGTTACGTTCAGCAACGAGTCCAGATTGTGCTTACTGCAGTTGGCTCATAGTGTCAAGTGTCAGAGTATGGAGAGGATGTGGAGAACCCTGTGCTGATTGATGCACCGATACGGTGAAAGCTTTTGGTGGAGGCAGTGTGACGGTGAAGAGCAGCATCTCTCAATGGAAAAAACAAAGCTTCTCATCACTGGAGGTAATCTCAGTGGAGCTAGATATCAAGATGAGTTTCTGTAACCAGTGGCAATCCATATCTCCACAGTCTGGGAACAATCTCTGTCCTCCAAGACGCTTAACCCACACAGAGTGGAGTTTATCAGAGATTAAATCCAGAATATAGGTGTGGAGAGCATGGAATGATCTGCCAGCAGTCCTGATGTCAACCCAGCTGAATGCTTGTAGCATCAGCATGAAGGGGGGTTGTCCTGCCAGAGTAACCAACACAACCACACTGGCTGCTTTGTAATAAATATTGGTTGAAGAATAGGATGCAGTCCCACAGCAGTGTGTGGCCAAGCATGAGGAGGAGATGAGGCTGTCGTGGCTGTGTTTGGTTCTTCCACATGCTACTGAAGTCCCTGTTAAATGAATAAATTGTGAAATTGCCGGTGTGTCTTGTTTCTTCACACTTCCCATCCAATCCAATAAATGACAAACGAGTCAGTAGCAGAATGTGTTTGGCATTGGAAGTTTTGGCAAGTTTTTATTGGTGTAACCCACATACTCACCTTTGCTACTTAACCCACAACTCTATTTTTCTTTCACCATCAGGCAGCGTTTAAGCGGAAATAAACAGGTTCTTTAATGGTTTAAGATTTATTGCCAGGCAACATTCTTCCAACAAAGAAATAATCAACCGAACACTAATTTCCTTACTTTCTGTGCTAAGTTATATATTTGTACCCACACTAGTTTCTGTGATAGGCAAACTGGACAGTTCTTTCTTTTTTTTGTTTTTAAGAGATTTAGTGGCTTTTTTGAACAACCAACAACCTATGAGACTTTCACATATGGCAAAATTCACTTTAAATATTTGGGATCCCAGCACTCTCCTCATTTTGGTCTCACACATTCCTTTTTTATAAAATTTGCCTTATTCTGTTGTGTGCTTTTGAGTCCCCAGTTGAAGCTGTCACAAAATTATTACCACGCTTTATGAGTTGTTTTTTCTGTATTCATTGCAGTATCAAAGTATGATACTTTGATATGATGACTACTGACAGATATACTACTAACATAGTTCAAGACAGACAGGCTTTCTCTGCCTTTGCTTGTTCAACAAAACCTCATTGAAGTTTTGAGGCGGGTGACCTCATGCCTTCCCCTCATTGAAGATGACGGGAATCACAGAGTTGATTATCAGCTTTCTGTTAGACCGGGCTTTCTGCTTCAGGATCTGTGCATGCTCACATAAAAATGGGTGTTTTGTAGGTTATATGATTCTTTTGGGTAGAAAAGGATCCCCGAGTTTGCTGCCTATGCTACTCAAAATATTATCAGATGATGATAAAATAGTGATTAAAAAGCTATGAAGAACATATAAAATACAACAGTAAAATGCATCATTTGTGCAAATAAGATGGATAATTCTAAAGAAAATAGCTAACTGTGTGATTTAACGCACAGAGTAGTAAAATAAACATATCAAGTTAACTTTAACACTGAGTGCACTCTCAGTGCTGTTGACTTCTAAGGTGACGGCTGCACATTACAGCGTTTTAAACTGGACATATTTAAATATTGTGTGAGGTTATATATCCGCACATGTCTGGGATCAGTCCAAAGTACCTACCCAACAGTCGTTGCATTTTTCTTTTATGTTCCTGTGGTTGGAACATGATTAACGGTGAAGGCCACCATAAAGGTCCTGCAGTGGGAAAACATCCTCATAACATCCCAGAATTTCATAAAACACGAACTGCTTTGTTCTCTTACAGTAGAAACATGGCTAGGCTTTTTGAAAATTGTTGTTTTTCTAATCTATGGGCAGAGTGTGGGCCTATCATGCTCCCAAAGACTGAAAATGAATAGCTGCAAATTTAAAAACGGCTGCAGATGGGTTTTTTGGAATTTGTGTGTGTCTGTGTTAGGCCTTTTATCTGTAGTGTACTTGCTTATTGTCAAATTTCTGCTGCAGTAGGCTCTAAGCCTGCCTGCATCACCAGAAAACACTGATACTAACTAGTTTGTAGAAAATGGATATGATGTTAGGCGTGGATATTATTAAAGAATATCACACAAGAGTAGTAATGCTAAGTTAGGCCTAGCAATTTAAAGAATTTTAGAAACGTTTACATTGTGAGCTGTATTTAGCTGATGAGATGAGCTCCAGGAATATTTCTGATGATTGTGTTATTTTATCTAGAGGCTGCATTGCAATTATTGCTGGGAAAGGTTTCATTTTAATGTGAAAAATATAAGGTTCATTTTGACTTAAATATTATTTCTTTTGTGACAGAAGTCAAACATGTACTGCAAAATTATATATATTGTTTATTTTAAATAAGTACATTTTAACAGTATAACAGTTTCTTCACCATCTCCCTCCTAAACAGTTGAACTTTCACACTGCTAGACTGCAGCTACACCTTATGTACATTTTGTGGTATTCATTTCATTTCTGTAATCCCGTATTTTCTGTATATAAGATTTAGATTGGTTATTATATTGTTGGTTTATATACCTTTGTGTGTGTGTATACAGCGGTCCCTTGTTTAAAATAACCCACGATAGGTGAAATCCGCGAAGTAGCCAACTTTATTTTTAGTTATTATCAGTTGTTATAGATGTTTTAAGTAAAACTCCTCACTACACACTTTATACACTTTTCTCAGACAGGCGTGAACATTTTCACACTTTTCTCTCTTGTTTAAACTCTCAAAGTTCAAACCTTCGTAGAAAAATAAGTCCAGTATTATAGGATTAAGCCAAAGGCTCCCGCAGGTGACGACGTTTAGTCGACATTGTTGTTTGTTGGGGAGAAAACTTACAAACATACAGTACAGACCTTCAGAGTCACACTGCTGGGATCGAAGATTTATGTAAATGTGACAAACTGAACATATTCTGTACTGTACAGGAGACACGGCACGAGATTGATTGACAATGGACTACAGCCAACCGCGTTATAGCGAGGGACCACTGTGTGTGTGTGTGTGTGTAAAACATGCTTTTTATAATGTATATTTACACCGTTCTCGTTGTCATTGGCCTTTCATGTTATCAGTCAAAACATGGATGGAATAAGTTCTGTGGACTTTATATTGACCATGTTTTACAGTTTTACTGCCCAGATTCAGTTACATTGCACTTTCTCCATTGTGTGATTCAGTGGTCCTTATTGGGGATTCGGGTGTGGGAAAGAGTAACCTGTTGTCCCGCTTCACCCGCAATGAGTTCAATCTGGAGAGCAAGAGCACCATTGGAGTCGAGTTTGCCACGCGGAGTATCCAGGTGGATGGCAAGACGGTGAAGGCCCAGATATGGGACACAGCGGGTCAGGAGCGTTACCGAGCCATAACCTCAGCGTGAGTATCATAGCAGCGAATGCCAGAGGAGGCTTCACGTCTAGATCTCTTGTTATATGTCATTGAATTTATTTTATTAGGTTAATAATCACCAGTGTTACTTATGTAATAATTTCATCAGATGAGGTGGATATTTCATGGGAAAATTGTTATCCAAAAAACATCCACAGTTCTCCACTCTCAAAAACCAAGTACATTACCTGGAATATTAATAATTTTTTACTCAAAAAAAGAAAGTCAATAAGTTGAGCTGATGTAAAAATCTTACAGTTTGTTGAGAAGATTATGTGTTGTGGGCTAAATGTAGTTCATTGACTGTTCAATTGTTGGAAAATCATGACCATAGCTAATATTGACCAAATAATCAACCGGTCAACCCTGAGGCCACAGCCCTCCAACATACTCCTCAGCACCTGTACACACAGTGTTTAGGTATGTTTCAGCTCTCATGTGACGGTGTGATAACGAGTGTGTCGATGTGCACGTGGCTCTGATGCAGATACTACCGTGGGGCCGTTGGTGCTCTCCTGGTCTATGACATTGCCAAGCATTTAACTTATGAGAATGTGGAGCGCTGGCTGAAGGAGCTGAGGGATCACGCTGACAGCAACATTGTTATCATGCTGGTGGGCAACAAGAGTGACCTGCGCCACCTCAGGGCTGTTCCCACTGATGAGGCCCGGGCTTTTGCTGGTGAGACATCCTTTTCTGTTACCCTGTGGAATAAAGTGTCTATTAAGTATCACAATTACACAGAAATCTCATGATAGATTACCCTAAATGGCAATTCTAGAGCCTGAAATCTTATACAAATTCTAAATATTAGAACTATGCTCTGAGGATTAATGCATTAGTGATACTAATAATAAGACCTATCTTTCAGTTGCTGTGCTACACAGTGAAGTAATTCTGTGTAGCTGTGTGTGGTGCACACATTCAGATAAACCTGTGTAATGGCTCAGATTGACACATGGTTTGTGAAAATGCTACATATATAATATGTTAATAATGATTGTTCCGCTTTGCCCTGCAGAGAAGAATGGCTTATCTTTTCTGGAGACATCGGCTTTGGACTCCACCAATGTAGAGACGGCCTTCCAGACCATTCTGACAGGTCTGTGATGTGTGTGCACCTTTAGACTCCTGTACCTTTCACAGGTCACCATAAGGCAAAAAATACCCATCAACTAACACACTGTTGGTCACTGATATTTGAGGAAATGCTGCCCAGTTGAACAGGTGTCTTTGTTATCAAGAGCTGTCACTTTTATGAGGCCGGTTACAGTGTGAGGAAGTTAGGTGCCAAGTGAACTTCTGCTGCTGGGAGTCGTCTAAACAGAGTTTACCCCACAGCCATTCTCGAGTCACATTATGTCATAGTGGGTTGTTTACAGTTTTTATGGGGATTATCCAGGCAAATATTTTGTTTTAGTGTCTGTGTGTGTGTGTCAGACTGTAAACTAGGGTTGGGCGTAGGGCTGGGCGATATATCGAGTTTTTAAAAAATATCGATATATTTTTATACGAGGTATAAGATGTGACAATATCCTTTATATCGATATAGTTTATGTTACGTTATAATTATACTTGTGGAGCCGCAAGTTTGCCTCTCTTTCGTCCACTTTTGTCTCTATGCAACGTTACTCGACCTCGCCTCTCCTTCACTGAACACAACTCCCCCTCCTCCCCCATCGCTTCACCTGCAGGCAGCAACAAGATGGACACGGCAAATCTCCGTTAACGAGTTACTGCGCATCCCCCCGTGCGTGGGGCTGGACGACGTCAACGTGTTAACGAGCTAACCACGCTAACGAGCTAACCACGCTAACTGCACGGCCTAAAATCCTTTCATTCTCTCAAAAGTTGACAGCGCGCCTTATGTATGAATTCTGGTTGTGCTTGATGACCGCGAACCGATTTTATGTGATACACAGCGCTCAGCAATACGTCAAAAAATGTTTTAATACGACTTTGGTAAGCTACGGAGCTGCACCGCTTGATGGATTGTTGGAGCATTACGGCTACCGAGGAGCCTCGCGGAGTGATACGTACTGTGCTTCAGCGTAATATTACCAAGGTAATACACACACAAGGTAGTATTGTGTGTGTATAAGGACCATAAATGGCACCTGTTCAGAGACATGGTTACGAAGCGGATTTCAAACTCCAGGCTGTCAGTCACGCAGTAGAAGTTGGGAACAGAGCAGCTGTGAAATCTGTCTGTTATTATGCTCAGCGTCTGTTAGTTTACATTTTGACTGCACAATTGTGAGCTTTTTGTTATGCACAAGAACATCATTGTTTTCTTTTATTTATGGAGTATTATTATTTAATAAATGCTCATAATTTATTTTTGAGTGGTTTTTTTCAGGTACATCTGCGCTGTATGTTAATAAAAGTGCCTGTGTGACATCTGGGACACAGCTTTGACTAAGAACTCTCTTTTTGTTCTTACTTTATGGCTTTAAAAAAATATCGAGATATATATGTCTTATATCGCCATCCAGCTACAAAATATCGAGATATGAATTTTGGGTCATATCGCCCAGCCCTTGTTGGGCGATATGTAAAAATTTTCCAACCGACAATTGTCAGTCCAATAATCGCTGATGGGCGATATATTAACGCATGCGCAAACTTTTTGATGGGCGGAGCAATGTAATCATGCACAGACTGCACGTTTACAACACAGAAGAGTTCCAAACATGGACAAACTAATTTCCCCCCCAAAATTAGGCCTATCGGCATTAACGTGGTCATCACGATTAACAAGATTAAAATTTTTAACGAGCTCAACGCATCTGGAGCGCAGAATGAACAAAGTTTGGAGAAGCTGCCGAAATGCGTTGACAGAGACATTTGACTCAGTCTGCGCTGCAGATAGGTTAATTGTAAATCGCGTTAGTCGTGGTGACGGCGCGTTAACGCTGACAGCACTAAAAAAATATAAAGTCGCCAATTTGGGATGAAAGAGGTAAGCCTAAGGATGTAACCAAAGCGTTGTGCTGCTTGTGCAGACGTATAGTGTGAGCAAAGTACTCACACTAACTTGCATGAGCATGCACGTGTCCACCATCCGGCTGAGTATGCTAGGCTATCACCAGCTTCTGCAGCTCCATCAACAAGCATCTGGGCGCACTCTGAGGAGGGGGCATTTGCTCGCAGATGAAAGAGGGTGCTGTTAAAACAGCGCTATTTTTTTTTGCTGTTGACTGCTTCTATTAGCGCCATCATTATTAGCAAACGTATTCATGGGCAAATAAATAAATAAATCGCCTGTGTAAAAACAATCATCGATATATTCGTCCAATCGCCCAACCCTACTCTAAACATATTTCTGTTGTAAAGTTGACCACTTTAATTTAGATTTGACTCTCTTTAGGCATCAGTTTCAAGTGGCCATTAGAGTAACTGCAGTTTTCCACTGGAGATTGCTCTTTGGTTGTGTTTATACTTTAAATGTGTAATTGTACTTAAAGTAAACAACAAATGTGATACTTGGGTTTTAGATTTTTTCTCTCCATAGACTACCGAGCAAAATGACACTCAGTGCTCTCTGCTAGAATCCAATCACACTTTACTTTAAGCCAACAAAAAAATGCATACTCTGATTAAATACTGTTTCGCCTTACTGTTTAATGTTTGCCTTTTAATTCTCCCCAGATTTGCAGGTTGCAGCTAACTACTTTTCTGCAGGAACATATTTGCACAGTGTTTTTAATAACATGTGACACTGGGGAATAAAATGCATGCACGGTATTTGTTAGATAACACTGTGTGATGACAGAAAGTAGGTGTGATCTACATCCTGGTCACAGGACGATAGTACTTGGAAGAGGCAGACCTAAGATTTAAAGCTTGATTGATGTTCAGCTAGACCAGGGGTCGGCAACCTGCGGCTCCGGAGCTGCATGCGGCTCTTTAGTCCTTATACTGCGGCTCCGGGTGGTTTGGGAAAATAATTAGAAGTATTTAGCTGAAGTGTATTTTATTTGTGTTTAGTTCTTTTTTTAATTTGTAGTTCTAAATTGGAAGATTATTGTGATATTGAAATATAAAAATACAATTATTTTATTATTTTTCATCGCTCAAAATAAGCGTCACACTCGTGGAAGCTGGTATACCCGCCGAAACGCCGTGCATTTAGCGAGACTTTCAACCCCAGGTAGGCCAATTATTGATCTTCGGATCCACATTATGTCAGCAGCTGTTCTCCACCATGAACTATGTTAAAAACAAACACCGCTCACGCCTCACAGATGACAGCTACAGTCCTGCGTAAAGATGAAAGCCCCGATTTGCAGACGCTGTGCGCAGAGGTTTGGGACCAGAAGTCTCATTGTAAACATATCACGGCAGACCCGCTGATGTTTACATGGACATGCTTTTCAGCATCTCTTTATTGAGCACTTTTCACACACGGTTGCTGTACGCATACAGCCGGCTGTAGCTTTTCAGCTCACAGCCCGACAACACAACAGCAGAGAGAGCACAGACTTTAAGGCGGCGAGGCGTGATTGCGGGTGCCGCTCAGGTGCGTCCGACTCCCCTGCAGCGGCACTGCAGACCACGCCCCGCCACACACATTAACAAGGTAAAATAGATATTTAGGCAGAATTTTGCAAATATCTATTTTTCATTTTTCAGCAGCATAGTGCTTTTTACCAATTATTTTTTTAAAGTCAGGTCAAGGCTCCAAAAGCCCAAAGGCGATATAAGGGAGGCGGCTCACAACAGTTTTTGTTTGCTACATGGATCATTTTAGTTCAGCTGGGTGTCTTTGCTTTTGTTATATTTCTTTAAGAGTTCAAAATGTGTTAATTACATAAATAAAATGTAATTTTCTCTGTAGCACTTCATGGATTTCATAAGCAACACACCTTAGTTTCTCTGTGGATTCTTTTAAAAAGCAGTTAAAAACTTTTCTGTTCAAACAAGCCTTTTGTTGATCTACGTATTTTATATTCTTTACATTATTTACATTTGATCTTTTACATTGTGTATAATATCTATTGATTGTTTTGTTTATTTTAACATTTGTGTACAGCGCTTTGTGACTGCCTGTCTGTGAAAAGCGCTTAAAAAATAAACTTTACTTACTTACTTTAGTTGTCCACACAAAGCATAAAGGTAAAAAAACAGTATATACAGTGTTATCTTCATTTTAGATGTCAAAAAGTATTTGCGGCTCCCAGTGTTTTCTTTTGCGTGGAAACCGGGTCCAAGTGGCTCTTTGGGTGTTAAAGGTTGCAGACCCCTGAGCTAGACACTTAGGGGATGTTATGAAAGTTTTAAAAAAGTCTCTTTTGGTGATAGTTGTAGTAGTGACTGACATGATGAGAAAAGTCGGCCATTGTTTTACATTCGGCTGCCGTGCTTCCTGTTAGTCAGCTGGCACCTGCATGGAGGAATTACACTCCTTCCATAAGAATAATTTTGTTTTGTCTATCATCTATAAACTTGACGCATTACTTCTCTTCTCCTCCTCGTCCTCCCATCAGAGATTTACCGTATCGTCTCCCAGAAGCAGATGTCGGAGCGCCAGGAGAGCGACATGTCTCCCAGCAACAACGTGGTTAATATCCAGGTGCAGCCCACTGAGAACAAACCAAAGATGCAGTGCTGTCAGAACATCTAGCCCAGCCTCAGATCCGCTACTATCTCTCCCCCCGATTCCCCCATTTCTCCCCCTCCTTTCCTCCCTTGATCCCCATCATCCTTAAGCCCCGCCCTTGGATAATAGACTGCCTCTACATACTGTTTGGCGTGTGGGGAATGAGCCACAGCTTCGAAGCTGTGATCTGATCTCTGCACCTACCTCCTCCTGCTAACCCTATTCTTCCCCTTCCCCAGGTAAATATTATCCCAGTTTAGGATGAACCCATGTGGGGTGGCCCTCCCTAAGCAGAGCCCCGTTGTCTTTAGACTACTGCAGGACAGCAAGCAGCAGGCATTTCATATCACGTTAGATTTCATTACTGCAGATGCGCTGACATGTCACAAAAATGTCTTAATATATGAATGTGATTTGTTTTCTTCTTCTCAAGCTCAGTGCTCCAGTTGATTTCTCCACCTTTTTTTAATGTCTTGTATCATATATCTGCTACTAAATCTGAATTTAAAGCACATCAAAGTTGCTGAAGTGTATTCCTATATCCAAGCTTTGCCTCTGTTATTTTAGCGCCCCTCACCTCCTCTTTAGTGCAATGTACTGTTTTGGAAACTACGTGGATGTATCGAGCACAGTGCGGACGTTTGCTCTGGTAGTGTCATGCTGTTTGATGTGATTTCTGTGAATATGACGCCGGACTCTTTTACATTTGTTGAGCTTCAGTTAGCCGGAAGGCCAGGGGGGTGTAGCTAGCATGTGGCGCGCAGCCTGGTAAACTTTGTCGGCATCGTCGCTGCATTTGCAGCAGGTGACGGGTCCGTGACAGCATGCTGAAGATGGACCTCTGACGTCCAGGTGGTTGACTTGAACTGGACTAAATGTGGAACACTATCATCATTTTAGGAACCCTGAACAGGAAGCCTGTGCATTTGAATTATCATGTTCTATTTTAAGTGGCTGCATACCGAGTTACTCATGCTCACGTTGAACGGGACTGAATACACAATAAATCTATCAGGCTTTTTTGCTCAGCATTAAGAAAACATGCATTAATTTCCAACATATTTGACCACTATGCAGAAACTAGCACATGGCTGTTTGGGTTTTTTCCTCTAATGCGACTTCTATAGCAAGTGAAGGAAAAAGAAGTATGAGTAAAGTAGCTGATAGCAGTCTTGTATGACATTCCTATTATAGTCAGTAATCTTATAATGTGAAGTTTCCTGTTGTCTAGCCAATTCTGCTTTGCATGTAACCACAGTACTGTAGTTAAGACACACTGAGAAAGTAGGAAGATGTTTTTCAAGGTTTGATTTGCTTAATAAATCATGCACTTAAGTATAAGAGCTGATCTAGTAAACATGCTTACTTGTTTAGGATTAGACTTTTGCTGCACATACAAAATTTGGACCTCTTTTGCCAGTTTGGGACACCCGGTCCGTTTAAGAACCAAAAAGTGACGTGGAGTCTGAATCTCAAAAACCTAATTAATGTGTGAAGTTGCTTCTCTGGCAAACAACAAAAATCAGTGGCTTAAGCTTCTGGCCAACTTACGAATGCCTCCTCGACCTGTGGAGACCGCTTCTCATACACTCACTAACAGCTCACCGTTGTGTCCGCCTCCTCATTAACCAAGCTTTGTGTGTCTCTCGAGGAGGAGGACAGCCATGTTGCCCCTGTCACATAAAGCCTACGCACACCAAGCTGCCTCTGACTTCAACACAATGCATGGCTTTGTGTACGACTGCACCTCCACATTGTATCGCCTTATGTAGCTAACATTGTCATTACCGTTTATGAAATCTTGATGGTTGGTTAGGCTTGGCTAACTAATACAACATGCTTAACGAGTTAGCTCAGTTTAATCTGCTAACTGGCAGGCTCCTGCTAAAAGCCTTCAAGCTGAAATTTCAGGTTATAGCAGACATATACAAAGCCCGACCTTGGTGTATGTGTCTAGCAGCTGAGGGTAAATGGGTAACTCCAGAATGTGTGAGCTTTAGCTGGCCGTGCCAATGGCGTTTTATCGAACAGACGGCACTGTCGACTGGGCCTCTCCAGACTTGACAGCAGGAAATCTGTGGACAAAGTAATTTCTTTCTTCTGACAATATGATTTCTTGTTTCATGTACCTTTGTTGTCTTCATTTTTCCCTTGTGTGTGTATGTGTGTATGTGTGTGTGTGTGTTTCTTTGTTTTTTTAATATGTGTTTTGATTTCTTTTTTTTAACTATTGAATTCTATAACTGACTGTAATTTCAGTGTAAACACGTAAGTGAGAAATTATGTCATTTCAATGAATTTGGAGCGTTAAATATGAGAACGGGTCAAAATGAACGGTTTTGTTTTGTACAGATTGATAAATTGTACAATTGTGTCTATATCTTAAGTTATGGATTCATCTTAATAAAGCGCACCAGTCAAAAACCTTTTTGGATTTTACTTTATTTATTGTAGTTTTTTATTGTACTGTGACGTCTTACAGCAGTCAGGTATAACATTATGGCCACTGACAGGTGACGTGAATACTACTGATCATCTCTTCATCATAGGGAGTGTTAGTGGGCAGGATATGTTAGGGAGCAGTGAACATTTTGCCCTCAGAGATACGTTAGAAACAGGAAAAATGGGCAAGCAAAAAAATTTGAGCGGGTTTGACGATGGCCACATTGTAATGGTTAGGTCTGTGTGACCTTTGAGCCTAGGTCATCAGCTACATGACTGGGCTTCCAAACCTGCAGCTCTTGTGTTGCCAGTCAGTAGCTTTTTAAAAGGTGGTCCAAAAAAGGAACAGTGGTGGCATAAAGCTTTTTTATGCATGTGAGGAGCAAAGGCTGGTCCAATTCAATCGATGAACTGCTCTGACTGAAAGTGCAGAAAAGTTATGCTGGTTTTAATGAAAAGGTGTCAGAACACACCGTGCACGGGAGTTTGTTGTCTATGGGGCTGTAGAGCCGCAGACCAGTCAGGGTGCCTGTGCCGAAATATCCACTGTAGAAAGTGGCAACAATGGGCACACGAGCATCAGGACTGGACCGTGGTCTGAGCATTGAGGCCTGGGCTGATGAATCACATTTTCTTTTACTTCACATGAATGGCTAGGTGCTTGTGTGTCGCACACCTGGGGAACACATGGCACTATGGGAAGAAGGGAAGCCGGCGGAGGCAGTGTGATTCTTCATGGCTTCGGCATCTTTCAGCAAGATAATGCATCTTGCTATGAAAAAAAAAAAGACTTGAGAATAATTGAAAACAATTTCAAATTCAATCCAGTTAAGCAACTTTTGGATTTGCTGGATAAGGAAGTTCAATCCATGGAGGCCCTACCTCACAACTTATAGGACTTAAAGAATCTGTTGCTAACATCTTGGTGCCAGATACCACAGCATATCTTCAAGGATCCAGTGGACTCCATGACTTGATGGGTCACAGTTGTTTTGGCAGTAAAACAGCCGTCTAGAATGTCTAGAAGGGTTATAAAGGGTTATAAAGTTTAAATATACGATTAACAAAGTACTTCGATGAACATTTATGTATATGTTAATGGAGCTTTTATAAATGCTTACTTCAAAGTCTAATTCATGCTTAATTCAGACGATTACTAGTTGTTAAGTATGTTGTGTGACCTCATCTAAAGTGAGGACTATTTTTGCTTTTTAAAGCATTTATAAATGAAATTGAAAGTACAGCGAGACGCAAACAAGTATCGGCTATTTTCTCAACAGAAAATGACACAGACAAAGCACAAAGAGATACAGAACATAAAAATATTTATTTCCAGATGCAAACAGAATACTGTGATCGTGTCCTGGGTCTGCCCCGGGGCCTCCTGGTGAGACATGCCCGGAACACCTCACCCAGGAGGCATCCTTGTCAGATGCCCGAACCACCTCAACTGGTTCCTTTTGATGTGGAGGAGCAGCGGCTCTACTCTGAGCTCCTCCCGGATCTCCAAACTCCTCACCCTATCTGTAAGGGAGACACCAGCTACCCTTCGGAGGAAGCCCATTTCCGCTGCTAGTATCCACAGACTAATATTTTCGGTCCCTACCCACAACTTGTGACCATAGGTGAGGGTAGTGACGTAGATCGACCGGTAAATTGAGAGCTTAGCTTTTACACTCAGCTCTCTCTTCACCACGATAGACCGGTACAGCGTCCGCATCACTGCAGCCGCAGCACCGATCCATCTGCTGATCTCATGCTCCCTTCTCCCGTCACTCATGAACAAGACCCAGAGATACTTAAACTCCTTGGCTTGGGGCAGGAACTCATCCCTGACCTGGGACAGTTTAGTTTTCTTATGGCCATTAAATGTTGGTATTTATTCAATACAGTAACATCCCTGTTTTACTGGTTAGAGATTTTAAAATTCCATGGAAATGACCACTGAAGTATTAAGTTAGTAGTAAACTTATGAGAAAGGAGACTAATTAAACCAAAATAATGGATAATGTTTTAGTTTGACCCCAGTCCCATCCACTAACAAAGGAGGCTTGTCTGTGTCATTTTTCTGTTGTGAAGATAGCTGAAGTAATTAGCGTTTAGCACAATATTAACCCTTTCATGCATAGTGGTCACGACAGTGGACAGTGTTGGGATTCAGAGATTCTTTTATTGCTACGATATAATCTGCCTTATGATGAATGCATTAATAACATGGTTTACAGTATTATTGGGGGGGGGAAAGTGCGCAGTTAAAATTTGGGTGCGGTCACTTCCCCTTTTAATTTTAACAAAGAACAGACACATTGATTAAATGAGGGGTAGATAAAAAGGCATGCTCATTTCTGGATCATGTCAAATTGAATATTCACGTACAGGGGATTCTATTTATATGAAATGCATTTGTTGTGCTGAAACGCTAGAGAACCGTTATGGTTTTACAGTCACTGCAGAAATAAGACGGCCAGAACCAGAGTTATATAGCTTTTTGTGCCGTTGTTTCATTACATTTAGGTGCCTGGAAAGATACAGACCATCAGTTGGGTGTACAGGCAGCTCTAGCTGACCCACAGATTTCCCCGTTTCTGTGGGGTTGTTCAGATTTAGTCAAACGTCTTGTCGCCCTTTATGAGAGCGAGTCAAACAGCTAAAAAGCGACTGGGTGCGGTCAACTTCCTCTTTTACAAGTAGAAAAATACGCACTGTAGGCCTCTGTTAGAGTAAGCACTGATTTAAAACATCTCATTTTGCTTAACAGTGTGATTTTGACTTTAAGCAGAAAGAGCAGAGAATTGTTTCTTGACATTGTGCATGTTTAAAAAAAAAAAAAAACTTTACAAGACAGAAAACCTCTTCATCTAATTTTTGAACAAGAAAGGGAAAATTGTGAAAAAAGATTACAACAATTGCAGCAGGAAACATTAACGCATGCAATAAACAGACATACCAGAGCAGAAATAAAACTTGTAAAAGAAAACCATGCAAAGCTTTGCAGATGGATCATAATATGTAAAGGGATCTCAGTTTGGATGAAAGAGGATGAGCCTCAAGCTCAAGCTCAAGAGGTAAATTCACCTCCCCAACAACAGGAAGAGAAACCAGAAACATTAGAACAGGTGCTCACCATGATAAAAGTTCACTACGGTGAAGTTTTTAGATTAGATTAGAGAAGAACAAATGTGGCCGAAGGTTGGATCTGATATGAGGCGAACAGAGGACCGGTCTAAAAAGATTAAAAAGGTAAGCACAAACCTGTTCAATAAGCAAATTTGTGCAAATTGGCTGAATTTTAAATTATCTGTTCGCTGAGTAGATGATCTGAACTGTAAAACTGAATTCTCAAGAATAAAGTAAAACGTCGAAGTAATGAATGAGTAACTTGGAAGTAATGAGAAGCTTTGAAGCAAGGATAATGAAACTTTGAGAAACAGACAGTACTGAGTTAAAAGGTTACATGGTATTTTCATGGTAAGAGAGAAAAAGAGACCAATGCATGTTTAAGAATAAGAGAATATAAGAGTTTATTGGTCAGTTTATGGTTTAATAAGTGTCAAGTTCAGGGGTGCAGACCCCCTCCCTATTAGAGACGTCTATTAGGGTCCGTCGGCATGCGGGACTGGAGATTGACCATCTACCAAGACTTGGGACCTTGGTTTTAAAATTGGTTATGATCAAGAGGATCATTTTGGGAGACACTTATTTGTGAATAAAATGTGTAATTTCGGACGAGGAAGTCCGACAGAAAACACCTGGTGCTGTCAGGATGTTTAAGTGACTCAGAATTTCAGGAAATAGAGTCAGAAATGGTTTTGTGGCTCTTGGTAAACTGATTTTGAAGGAAAATCAGTGTTTATTGTGCTGAACTAACAGATCCGGTGGTCTGAGGAAAAGAAATAAATCGGTGAATGGTTGATATATATACATGAATTTTGGTGGATCCGCTGAGGTCCAGTAGAATAATCAATGCGGACTGTGTTGGTTTGAATGTTGATAAATGATCCAGGAAGAATTGCCCTGGGTCTGTGTCTGTGTGTGTGTGTTGTTCAGTGACAACATGCACAGTTAAAATTGGGCGCTTTTCCTTCCTCTTTTTAGTTTCAAAACACAAAGGCTGTTGGATTAAGAATTACTGTGTGAGGAACAGCTTGACTTTTGACTAGGGAAATAATATGCTTACTTTTGGGTCTATGAAGATCTCGTAACATTCCGGTGGAGATGACGGGGTAAAAAGAGTGAGCTCGGACGAGGGAGTCCGAGAAAAGGACACCTTGAGTTGAGCAAGGTGTTTAACTGACTCAGGATTTCAGAGAATCGAGTCAGCTGTGGCCTTGAGTTAAGTTGTGTACATGTGGACACACAATTGTGCTGAGATTGATGGATCGGCTGCGGTCGATCTGATAAGTTAATACTGGGTAAACTGAGACAAGAAACTGTTTTCAAATCAGCACTGGCCCCAGTGAGGTACATGTGCTGAAGATTACTGGACCCGGCGAGGTCCATATGATGAAGTTCTTGGGCAGATAAATGACAGAAACAGTTTCTGAATTTTGAGGAAAATTCTGAAGAACTGAAGTTGAATTTTCTCTCTGCTTGGTGCGCTGTGTGGACTTATATCAGAGTTACAAGTCCAAAGGTTATGACCTGGAGGTCATTCATTGTGTTTAAAGAAGAACAGGAATTAGAAAAGGATATTTAATGTCATATTTTGTGTAAATTGAGGGGGACTCACCATATATGTTCACCTTTTTTCATTTAAAGGGACACAGACATTAACACACACACAAAGTTCTTAGGTGTGAGTTACTTCCTCTTTTAATTTTAAACTGCAACACATGTGTTCATTGAACTAGAATTTCAGCAGTGGATGAGACAGGATTTAGATTAGGGCTAGTTATAGATAAAGATGACCTTTATTAGTCCCACAGGTGGGAAATTTGTTTTGGTTACAGCAAAAGTGCAAAGTTATGCAGCAAAAATTAGAAAACACTGGAATGCAATAAAATAAAAAAGTAGAATAGAATGATATATACAATAGAATAAAAATAGAATACCAACACTATATACATCCGAGTAAGAAAATACAAAATACAACTTTGTCAAAGAAAGAATTGCACATTCTTAGTCTTAGTATGAGGGTTCTGGTAAAGTACTAGTTCTGGTAAAGTAAAAGATTTTGTTCAAAGTTTTATACCCTGGAGGCCAAGAGTCATGTGTAGAGAAGAACATGACTTAGAAAAGGACATTTAAGGTCACATTTTGTCTAAGATGGGGAGAATTGTCCCATATGTGTTTATTTCTCTTCTCTTTTAAGAGGACAGACGCAGTTACTGAGTGCTGTCTACTTCCTCTTTCTGAGTCTCAAAAGTATGTCTGATAAAATACTCTTAGGAAAGCGTATTTCGAGTGATTCTAAGTGTGTGAATGTTGTGAGTACTTGATTTGAATGATTCTGTGTGATTTGTACAAAATAATAAACAAGTAATAATAACACATAGGAGAGTGTGTGAACAGAGGAAGTCTGAGAGAAAAGTGTGTGCGTGGAATAAGGGTGTATTGTTTTTAGATCAAGATTTAGTAGAACTAAAGAGGGTTTGTAGATTGTAAATACAGAAAATAAGAGGTTGATTAGCCTGTAAAAAATAAATAAAAAATAAAAAATTGTCACACTGCAGATGATAAGAAGCATGCTATTTTAAAAAACAAAAAACAAAACAACAACAAAAAGTAAAAAGTGAGCATTTTACATCTGATTTATTTCAAAAACAGGGATCCACAATGAGATTTTGAGCAGTACGATAAAAGTGTAGACTCTCTGTTGGAGAGTGGGCAAGCCATTTTCATCTCGACAAATTTTGGATGAAACAAAGAAAATTTCCAGAGCCTCCCCTCATAGCACCCCTGCCCACTTGGCCCCCGTATCAGGCGAGTATGGAAGGCTGGATAGCCCATGATGGGTAAGATCCCACCTCGAAACCCTGGGACAACCTAAGGCAGGCACAGTCACGATTGCTCGAACCTAAGTCCCTGTGAGCTCGGAGTCACTGGTGGAGACGGGACTTTAAGGGTAAAGCCGCTGGGCTGAGGCGGAGGGGGAAATGTCATTAACAATGACCAGTGATGAGCCAAAGAGAGAAAACACTCCCTCTCTTTCTGGTTGAATTGTTCACAGCGCCATGTCTGCATAAACCTGACAAGTGGGCCCTAACTTCTGCCTGAGGACAAAGAATGCTGTTATTTAAGGTGGGAAATCAAAATTGGGGTTAGCAAATTTGGGAAAGAGAAAACTGACTGTTTAAGTGGAAAATTGTAAAGGAGTCTGAAAAAACCACAAAAAGAAACATACACACAATCACACACACAAATAGAAAATGCATTAACCTTAAAATACAAAAGAGTTCATGAAGATCAGATAGCAGGTTTAGCATAGGAGTCTGTTTATCATCTTGTCCAACTCGCTTAGTGTGTAGTAGTTTTTAGAAGAGAAAATTTAGAATTTAGTGTTGATGGTGTGCAAGTTGTGTGGCGTTTAACGAGATTTTCTGTGTTTTGAGCAGGTGAGATGATGTTAGTTGACCTGAGAGTGTCAGGACCCTGAAGAACTTGTGGCAAAATGTTCTGTGTTTAAGATTGTTGAGGTTGTTGTTGTAGTGATGGGTTACTTCTATCGGTTAGATTTGTGTTGTTTTCTTATTTTAATAGAGGGAGTTTTATTGAACATGGACATGTCTAGAATTGGGCCCATTATTTTTGTAAGAGTGCACTTAGAAAAAAACCTGTCAGGTGATTTTGTTTTGTGTTTTGATGAGCTAATAATCAGCTCTCTTCTTCTCAGTTTTGTTCTAAGCAGGCCTGCAAAAGAGTGAATAACAGCGCTGACAAAAGTCTCGGGAGAACAAACATAAGGCGACCTTCTCCAGATTACAATGGGCGGAGGAGAAGGCTAAGTTTCTGTCTAAAAGGATTGCCGCGAGCCAATCCAGTCCAAAAGCAGAAAGAACTATTTTCCTAGAAAAAGTAAAAAGAAAATAAATGAGTTGATTTTGCTGAGAGTGGAGAATCTGATTTTTTGTGCGGGAGTCTCCACTATTAGCAATACCTGATGTTAATGCATGTGAGTGAATGTGTGTAAATGGACGGTGAATGGACGGACGAGGCAGACCATAGGTTGGACCGACTGGACACTGAGATAAAGACTGGACTAAGGTTGGACACATGACTGATAACTGTTCTGTTTTAAGTTTCCTTTCTTATAACACAGGTTGGATCATAAGTGAGGAAAAACAGAGTATGAAATGTGAAGTTGAGGTTAACATACAGGTTTTTGTTTCTAGGAAGTTCCAAGGATGCAGGCTGTGGATGGAGCCAAGAAAAGATTTGACATGATGATTAGTTTGATTTCATTCCTTAAACACAGGTTTGAAGGGCCGGAGCATGTATACCTAATATGATATGACTAACCTTTTTCTTTTAATTTCCTAAGCTCGAGTGAAGGATTTTGAGTTTGTAACACATAAGATGTGTCACAAAAGGGGGGGGTTACAGGATTTAAGGTTTAATTTGAAATGGGTTTTAGGATTACTTGATGACGTTTGGGGTTTTTGATAATTTAGATATGGTAAAACTGAGGCAGAAATTGTTATTTTCAGGTTCTTTTTGATTTCTAGAATAAGAGGTTATACTTTAGGCTTGCACATACAGATATGTCAAAGGAAAATCGTGTATATGTGATCAGCTACATGAAATGTGCTCTTTTAGGATCACTAAGCAAATGTCTATGTGACAAAAAAGTTTTTGTGATGATAAACTTGTTTACCGACTAGCAGCTTCCTCTTTTCTAGAACATACAGACTTAGAAAAGGGGAACCTCAGCTACGGTGTGATTTGAAGAAATCCCCTGTCAAGATATTACATAGATTTATTTCTAGGGTCTATTTCCAGACCGAACGGAACCAACCAGAGAAAGGAGAAGAATAGAGCACAAAGACACCTAGTTGTTTACATTGCAAAGAAGATCAAAAGCGTGTTAGACATAGGTTATAATGGGAGCATAAAAGTGATGAGAGGGACTTTACATAACATAAAAATCCTGCAACAATTCGTAAATCGTACAAACACAGAGTTCAGACCGGATATGCGCTACCCGTTAAAGGGGGCGAAGAAATCAGGCCTAAGTTTTAAAGATGAAATGGATTAACTCTATAGAGGATGTTTCCAAAGGTTGAGAAAATAATGTAGGACCTTTCACCAGGAGAAAGCTAATTGTATCTTTTACACTTTACAGTGTGCACTGAGGGAAGTCAGGAATAGTTTAAATTAGGATTGAAAAAATTAAACTAGGTGAAAAGGGGGTGTAGCAAGTAGATTTAGGGCAGCTCACAGCCTGGCGTAAACGCAAGGTGCTGTCACACAGCTTAAGTTATCTGCCGGAGGTTTCTTCCTGTTAAAAAGGGAGTTTTTCCTTCCCACTGTTGCCAAAGTGCTTGCTCAATAGGGGGTCACATGATGGTTGGGTTTTTCTCTGTATCTATGAAGCGCCTTGAGGCAACTTTTGTTGTGATTTGGCGCTATATAAATAAAATTCAATTGGATTGGATTGAAGTAAACTTAAATGTGATAAATTAGGAATTAGTTCATTTCTCAAGTGAGAAATGAAAAAGGGGGACTGGTGTTAGGAATAAAAGAAATATTTTTAATGTGTATCTGCTCATTATCTTGTTTTATGTACTTTAATAATGAAGGCTTGTAGAGCAAGGCCACCTTTGACTCACAAACAAGTGCTCAGCCGGACTGAAAAACAGGAAGTTTTAGTGCACAAGGCATATTAATAAATCAAGACACAGAAAAGAGGAATTTTCCATATAAGCAATGTTCGAGACTGTGTGACGTGTAAAGTACCGAAATAACACCATATAAGTTACAGCTGATGATTCTAATGTTAGAGAGCTCTTGCAACTGGCATCTGAGCTGTGCAGAGGTCTCTCTCTTCTGGAAGATCATTGAATAAAGAAAGACAGGTACTTATGTATGTCAGCATAAGGTTGAGCCCAACAGAAGCAAGGCACCCAGCATGCAGCAGGGGTAGATAGAATAATGTAGAAAACAGCACAGGTAATGAGAGAACACCCACTAAAAGTTTTGACTACACACAGTGTGGTGGCATATGTGAACTCGCAAGCGTTCACTATGACATCATTAGCACAACAGAGACTGAGTAAAGTTTTAGATGCTCCAAATCTGACATTTACACATGAAGGAATCAATATGGCAGATTTAATGGGATCAGGAGAACCTCATGATTGTACTAAGAAGCAGAAGTTGAAGGGAAAGTCAGGGAAGATTTAAAAGCAGAACCTATTCCTGGAGCTGAGGATTGGTTCATAGATGGCTGCTGTCATCGTGATGAAGAAGGATCGAAAGCAGGCTATGCTATAGTCTTCAAACAAGGAACTGAATTTGAGCCCACGTGGAACTCCAGCAGTGGAAGGAGCCACGCTGGACGGGTCCTTACGAGGTCATTGCCAGAACAACTACAGCAGTTCAACTAAAAGGGAAAGGCGATACCTGGTATCATTGGTCGCAGTGTGCGCCAGCACATGAGAGTTTGGTAGAGGAAAACTCCTCTACACCCAACACAGGTGGTAACGAGCAGAGGCAGAATAAATCCTCTCACCTGTGCAACGGGCCAACCAGTAGTCTACCTGGAAGGTCGAAGAAAGAAGAGCAGCAGCTCAGAAGGTCGCCACGCCAGCAGAAAGGAGCGGTGACAAGTTGAGGACTCCACAAAAGCAGGGGAGTTTCATTCCAGGATACGAAGTTTATATAACATGATGCAAACACACGAATCAGAGACACGTAATGAGAAGAAACTTATTAAAATGTTCCTTACAACTACATGTTCATTGTATGCAATGATATTAACTATGGCTGTGTTGTTTATTGTCTATATTTTGCAGGGCACTCCGGACCCCTTGTCTGAACACGGAGGCCTAGTCCAGCCCAGCACTTCCTGAGACTGTAGTTGCTAAAACGGGATCGGTAAAAAGACAAAAGCACGAGGTGTCAGGTAAAGGTGATGAGTGTCTCAGCATGAATAATGGCATAGAGTTGAACTATGTTAAAGGGTCTACCAGCTCATTCACGTTTGATTTGTGTGACGTCATTAAGTGTACAGGAGCTAGTAGTAGCTGGAGAGCGTATGATGTACAGGTCTGCAATCACCCCATGATATGCTCAGGGTAAATCTAGTTGATAAAAGTCTAAGCCGCTCGCAGAAAGCTTAATCACCATTCTGACTGATCAGACGGTAACTTCTGAGGAACAGGAACAGGAACCAAAAGAGAGATTACTTCTGACAACAGATTACTTTAGAGTGAAGCCGCAGGATTTGATCGAGCGTGCCACCGGTTTCAAGGACAGTAATCTTTGGCTTGATTGGGTGGCTCAAAATGCTAGAGAACAACATGTATCTGACTGTGTTGCCTGTGCTTCAGCTAGGCCACGTTTGTTTACAGAGCCCGCACCATTGCATTTAGAGGATGAGTGGGGCTATGATTGTATGTTGCAGCTAACAAGAAATGCAGTGACTACTGGCAACTGTACTTTGTTGTCCAGACTTTTCCCTCCCGTTTCAAAGCAGACGACAGTGGGACCATTTATGTCAAAACAAGATAACTATACATGTTTCAAGTTCTCTACAGATAATGAAAAGTACAAGGTGGGAGAGATCGACCCAACTTGGTGTGCTGTCACACTCCAGGGACAAACCACCAATAATGTAAGCGACCCAAACACGGTAATTGGAACATGGGTAAGAAGTGGGCTCTATTATTATTGTGGGGAAAACACTCTGTTAGTTCATGTTCCTATGGGAAGCGTAGGGACATGTGCGATGGTGCGATTGGGAGCTCCACTCATGCTTATTGGGAACCAGGTAAAGGCTATTCCACAACACAACACACGTACCTTAGCCGCCAGACGTAAGAGACATATTTTGGCCAAAAGAGGGACCCAGGGTACACATGCATATGACCCTAGGTTAAACTCTCCGACCTGGATAGACTCCATAGGAGTGCCCAGGGGAGTTCCAGACGAGTACAAGCTGGTAAATCCGATAGCTGTAGGATTTGAGAGTATATTTCTTTGGGTAACACCTAATAAGAATGTTGATCGCATTAACTATGTTCATTGCAACCTGCTGAGACTCTCTAACCTAACCAGGGACGCCATGATGGGGCTCGCAGAACAATTGGGTCTGAGTTCGCCGATGGGCGTGCAAAATCGAATGGCCCTTGACATGTTGTTGGCAGAAAAGGGAGGTGTGTGCGCCATGTTCGGAGACGTGCTGCACCTTTATTCCCGATAATACTGCCCCAGATGGCTCAGTAACCCGAGCTCTGGAGGGCCTGAAAACTTTGTCTAAAACCATGCATGAGCACTCAGGTATCGAAAACCCGCTGGAATCCTGGAGGACATCTGTGTTTGGACAATGGAAAGGCGTGGTTATGTCAGTGATGTTTTCCTTGGGTGTACTTTTGGGAATGCTGGTCATTGGTGGTTGTTGTATCATTCCTTGTGTCAGAGGATTGTTGGTAAAGATAATGGCGAGGGTCGCGAACCCTGGCTGGGTTGAGGGTATCTACCAGATGAACCTAGAACCCATAGAGTGGGGCAGGGAGTGATACAACATGAAGTGTGGTGACATTCCTTGTTGGAATGTCAAAAGAGGGAATGTTAGGATTCAGAGATTCTTTTATTGCTACGATATAATCTGCCTTATGATGAATGTATTAATAACATGGTTTACAGCATTATTTTATCAGTAATATTCCTTACAGGGTTCATATTGCATTGAATATGTTTGTCATCACATTGACCTTTCTATTCACAGGTTTAGTTCATTTTATACACAATGCATATCTGTGCTTGTTTAGAGTTGATGTTCCATCCAAGAGGGTTTTAAGCTTCAATGGTGAGAGTGTCCAGGTGATACGTGTTGAGGGAAGATGAGAACATAGCAGGTTAATTGCATGCATGCTTACAATACACATATTAATCTAGTAGCAGGCCTGAGCGAAGGCCCAAGTGTCTTCTGCTTCTTTTTGAGACCTGCTGCAATTTAGTCTACTTAGTGATTGATGACGAGGGTCCATTATTAGCTCTCAGAGACCCTGAAGCTTGAAGTTTGTTACCTTAAAAGGCAGGTGTTATAGAAAAGAGAAGTTACATGTCTGTTTATAGTTATTAGAGATGTACAAGATGTACCCTTGTCTGTAAACAATGACTGTACACAATGTATTTTTGACCTGTATTTGACGTGTCCGTGGGGGCGTGATCCTCTATGCTATAAAACCAGAACCCAGTGTATTTTTGTCAGAGCAAAACAGGCCATATGCTGATGGTTGTTCTCCTGTGTTAATAAACTCATCGTTTGATTGCACTTGTCTGGTGCCTCCGTCATTTGTTGTCTGGTCTCCAGTTGATCGATCTCGCTTCAACAGCTATTCAAAGGCTGTTTTTTTGTATATTATTTGTGTCAGTGTTAATGGTATACTTGCCCATAAAACACTACACTGGACACTGATGTGTCACTCCATACCCTGCCACCCACTGGTCGTTTAATATTTCATTTAATGTTTCATCATAATTATTGTTATTTAACCCTGTCATGCATGAATTATGACAACCTCAATCAGGATTTTTTTCTTAAGTATTTTTATTTATCTTTTCATGCCTAAACTTAAGAAAAAAATCCTGATTGAGGTTGTCATAATTCATGCATGAAAGGGTTAAGCACTTACCTTAGTAATGCTTAATAGTGTCACATTATAAAGTTTTACCTTTATTTTAAAGCTTTAGTTACTTATTCGTTTGCAAATTAATTATTATATATCAAGCTACTGAGCAACATATAGGGAAGTAGCGCATCATCCCCTGGACTTTAGCTCTTTAACTTTGGGCACTCGCATTCTGTGATAATGTCAATTGTCAACATGTATCAGCCTGAACATTTTGATACCATCAAGACTATCAAGGTTAAACTCTTTGTGCATAAGAAGAATAACAACATATTGTTAAGAATATTGTGAGGCATTGAACCACAGGAACTGGTCTGTCCACCCACAGAACTACTATTATGTATGGTCTCTCAGGAGCTGTATGATGTCTCCTGTGGACCTCAACTAGCCTTACTGATGGAGATGATGGTGTAATTATTCCTCACTAAGTACTCTGATCTACTAGGATAATCAAAAGATTCCCACTGACAGTTCCAGGATTTATAATGTGGATAGCAGGATAAACTGAAGCAAATAAACACAATGTGATTAAAATAGATCTGGGAATCATCCCATTACAATAAATTACTACTAATAATTCAAATCTGGCCAATTACACCTTCAACTTTTATTAAAACCCAGTCATTCATTATCTTCCAGCTACCATAGCCCAAGAAGCAGCGTTCACCCTGGACAGGTCGCCAGTCTAAGCTAACACAGACAGACAGACGGACAACCAGAATTTGGGAATTCAGAATCACCAAATAACCCTGCCCCATTAACTGCATGTCTTTGGATTGTACGAGGAAGCTGGAGCACCCAGAGAGAACCCATGTAATAACAAGGAGAACATGCAAACTCCATACAATAAGACCAGATGGTGGATATGAACTCATTGGGCAGGCGTGCTGCCCCCTATTAAGACCTGATTAGCAAACTGAATCATTTTTACAGGAAAAGGAGGACTCCCAAACTTCTGGTTAAACATTAAAAACAGAAACATTCCACCACATGACTGCAGCTTTATATCTCTGGATGAAAGGTATTGTGAAAACAGAGTTCGTTTGTTTAAAAAAAAAAAAAAATCAAGATATGACACCACTCTCCTGAGCTGTGATGACTTTATTCATTTCAGGGTTTTCAAAAACAACCCCCCCCCACGAAAATGTAAGCAGCACTAAATACACCTATACACGTGAACTATTGTTTGAATCAAACATATTAGAAAAAAAACAAGATAAAATCAGAGCAAATAGAGCAAAAACAGGAAACCAAATCATTGGGATAGCATCGCTGTACACATAAGATTGTCAACATGTCCTCTTATTGCTGTTTGCTACAGCCGAACTTTAGTTGCTTCAGACACTTTTACTTTTGCACACTTTGTAAATGCAAATTTTTGATGAAACAATGTATTTGTAAGACAAAAATAAAAATGTATTTGTGAATCCTTAACTCATTCCTTTGTTTAAGTCCTTTGGCAGCAGTTGGTCTTCATGGGTTTCAGCCAATTAAAAGCCTGGTTTAAGTCTAGTAAATTATTTTTTTCAGCTTGTTTTAGTTTTTAATAACTCGTTAGGTTAAAATAACAATAGTTGAAATCATTCAAACATTTCTAAGCATGATGATGAACAAATATAACAGAAAATCTATTATTTCATCAGTTATAATGTAAATCTACAATCTCTAGAGTGTGCAAAAGGAGAGCAGTCTGAATACTTAAAGTGATTGTATGTCTATCATTTTAAAGTAACTGCTATGTTGCATAACACATTTTTGTCAGAGCTACATGAAAACACATTTAATTGTGTTTAGTAACAAAAATCTAGTGACTTTACAATAAAATCAGGGAAGGGGGAAGTTGCCTATAGAACTGTTGTAACCATAACTTCCAACCTAAAATATATTTATATTTCCAAGAAGTATGTTCCAAATGGCATGTCCACAGTAGCATGAGAATTATCAGCAAAAGAGCTTAGTCATCTGACCATGATCACAATAAAAGCCAAAAAATAAGGGTATTCCTTACTAACCATTATGCCCTGAATAACCTTTTTACATGCATGTATAATAAGCTCAACATAAAGAAAAAAAAATCACAACTATAATCACTAGGTGTACAGTAAGTGTACATGAAATACACCACTTTGTCTACAGTACATACAAAAAATACCTTTTCTGAGCAAAAACATGAACCCCAGCAGGATCTTTAAATATGTAAACACGAAATAAGAAACAGTGTGTATAAAATACCGCAACAATACAGGTGCTGTAAGTCTGAAGATACTCCAGTTGTCTTTTTTTCTGTCCTTTTCTCATTCCTTTTTTCTGGGGAAATAAAAGGATAGAATGCCTTTTCTTCAGAGGAGTCCATTGGATTTCTTTGTACAAATCGGTTCCCACAGCACAACCGTAATGCCCACATGATGTTCATTTGGACCTGACATGCTAGTAAATAAAGTAGTCTTTGCAGATGTAAAGTGGGCCTCAGTCCTTTCTTTGGCACAGCCACTGCAGTCTTTACGCGAGCAAGTCAGTTTCTTTTTTGACATTCATCTTCTGAGTAGAGATGTCTCAAAAATCGCTGAAAAGAGTATATTTATGTGTATATGTACTTGTATTGCCCCCCCTGCTGGCAATTTTGGTGTGAAATTAAGAATACAAAGATGTACTGGTGACTGACACAAAACAGCTCAGACTGGTTGGTTGGTATATCGTAATAAAATGTCAAACAGCCATCCAGCAGTCTGAACACTGCAAAACAAAAACAAACAAAACAAACAAATAAAATGCCACTTAGAAAATAAATAAGTAAGTATTAGTCCCAGCAACCCATTTTCTCCATCCTTTAAATATCAACCTGTATTTACTCATCAGTGTCAAAACACTTTCTACTTTCATACTTCAGTTTCTTAGTTCTGAGTGCACTGGATCCTGTTGGGGGGGTCTAGAGCAGGGAACTGGTGGGGCTGCCGGGCAGTGGGGGACTGCAGCTGTTCAGGGTGAGGCTGTGGCTGTGGGAGGGGCTGGGGCGCATTGGCAGCAGGTCGTAGTGGCTCGGGATGTGGCTGTTCCTGGGGAGGTCGTATGGGTTCTGAGGGTAACTGGGAACCACTGCAGCACCACTTCCCGGCACAATACTTATGGTTGGTTCTGGGGGAACAAAAACCAAGAGAGTGGGTTTTTTATTTCATTTATATAGTTTACACAATGCAATGCTCTTGTCAACAAAGAAAATAAGTTTTCTTCTGCCTTATTTCAATCAAGTCCAAACTTAGTAAAATGTACTACAGGCATCAAATTCAAACACTTGAAGCACAGAGTGTCGTAATTCTGTGATAATGTCATAATCCCCCTGGTGTCTGGCCCCATTTCAGATTGCTTGAAAACAGCCAGTGTCTTTCCTTTTCTAAAAACTTGTTAGATCCCACTGTTTTTATAATTATAGACCAATTTCCAAACTCCTGTTTATTTTCAAAATCCTTGAGAAAGTTGTTGATCTTCAGCTCCTTCAAATTATTGAAGGAAACAACATCTTTGATAAATTCTCTAAAACCACAGCACTAAAACAGCTGACTGAAAATGATACTGTAATGCACTCAGATAAAGGTGAGCATTCCATTCAAATCCTGCTCGACTTATCTGTAGCCTTTGATACTGTTGATCAAGCTACTTATTAACAGACTACAAAACTGGGTTGGCAAACGGGCTGCTGCCAAGCTAGGCATCCCATGGCCAGCCGCCCAGGATGCCGAAGGGGCAGAACGCGACCTGTATGAGCAGTCCAAGGGTGTGGCCACGTTATGGGCCTTGCAGTCTCGGGTGAGAGAGCCTTGTGGCTAAACCTGTCAGGCCTAGGTGATGCTCAGAAGGCTGAGGTAATGGATGCAGCCTATGACCCAACCAAGGGTCTCTTTGGCCCAGCCCTGGAGAGAATGAGAGAAACAAGCACCCGCAGAAAGCAGGAGGGAGAAGCATTCAACCTCTGCTTACCCAGAAAATCTAACTTTCAGCCCCAGCAGGTGCCAAGAGCTGGCTTTGCCGCAACAGCAGCAGCTGTGAGAGGGAGACAGAGTGGGGTCAGAATGCAGAGAGGAGCAGGAGGCCAGCAGGGTGCCCACCAGGCCAAGGTAGAGAACCAAAGACCTTGGGGCAAGCATTCCTTTGCAGCGGCTGCTGCAAAGAACAAGCCGTCACACCCCGGAGAGGGGAAAAAGAAGCGGTCAGCCTAGCACACCTGCAACATTCTGTGTCACCCCTCTCTTCTCCCCCAAAGAGAAGGAAGGTGTTAGAAGGGGTAACCAAATCACTCCAAGGTTCAGGGTCTCCGGAAGTTTCCAGTTCACCAGGAGCACCCTCTCAGTCTCCTCCTCCAGTTCAGGGAGGACAGACTTGTGGACAAATGGCGCAGTGTCACCAAGCACTCCTAAGAACTCTGTCTGTGTCACCAAGCACTGCCCAGAGTCACCAGACACTTCACTGTGGTTTGGGGGTAACAAAAGAAATAAAACGTGCATTTCTGCAGCCAGGCAGTTTGCCAAGGGCAGAATGTCCCCCCAGTTTCAAAATAAAAACAAAAGAAAATCACTGCCATTTGTCTTTGTTCCCAGCGGGGGGAGCTCACGCTCTTCCCGAGGGGGAGAGCCCCAACTCCTTCCGGGAGACAGGGGTGACGTCATGCTACCGTGTCTTCAGAGGCCCGTGGCGCGCATGCGCAGTTCATCCCTGGGTCTTGTCAACCATTTCCCAGGGTTACAGACTGCAGTTTGCGGAAAAACCACCGAGATTCGGCGGAGTGTTGGCTTCGGTGGCCAGTGGCGACTCAGCGAATGTGCTGAAAGAGGAAATATTCTCCCTGTTACACAAACAGGCGATCAGAATGGTTCTGAGCGAAGAAGCTCAGCAGGGCTTTTACTCCCGCTATTTCCTCATCCTGAAAAAGGACGGAACGTCGCTCCGTCCTATTCTGGATCTGCGTGTGTTAAACAAGCATTTGAGAAAGTACACGTTCAGAATACTCACACACAAGACGCTTTGTCGCTCAATTCACACAGGCGATTGGTTTGTTACAATCAACCTATCAGACGCATATTTTCACATCGCCATTTATCCTCCACACAGGAAATATCTCAGGTTCGCTTATCAGAGCGTAGCGTACGAGTTTCAAACTATCCCATTCGGGCTATCCTTAGCCCCAAGGGTGTTCAGCAAATGTGTGGAAGCAGCGCTGTCTCCGTTAAGGAACAGCGGCATCAGAATATTCTCTTACATAGACGATTATCTAATATGCTCACGATCGCGCGAGCAGGCGATCAAAGACTCCGAGGTGGTAGTGAATCACCTCACGGAGCTTGGGTTCACCATCAACCTGGAAAAGAGCCACTTGGAACCCACACAGTTTATAGAGTATCTGGGGCTCAGAATAGACTCCATCTCTTATCGTATGGCACTTTCAGAGCGGAGGATCGCATCCTTCACTCACTGTCTTTCCCGTTTTCAGCTGGGGAAGGTCGTGCGGTTCGGACTCTGTCTCCGCCTCCTCGGCCTCATGGCCTCGGTGATATCGGTGGTTCATTTGGGGCTGCTTATGATGAGAGATTTTCAGCGGTGGGTCGCTTCTCTGCAGCTGTGCCCTCGCCGACATCTCAGTCGTGGTGTAAAAATAACGCAGCCGTGTATCGCGGCTCTCCGGCCTTGGAGGAGCCGGACAGCTCTCGTGCGGGGGTACCTCTCGGGGCAGTGTCTTCCAGGGTGACGCTGACCACATATGCATCCCTGTCAGGCTGGGGTGCAACTATGATGGGCAGAGCAGTGAATGGCGTTTGGTCAGAGAGACTCGCTCTGAATCACATAAATGTGCTGGAGCTCCGCGCGGTGCTCCTAGCCTTACGGCATTTTCTGCTGTTTCTCCGGGGACAGCATGTTTTAGTGAAAACATACAACTCCACTGTAGTTGCTTATATCAACCGCCAGGGCGGCACCCGTTCCCGGCAGCTACACAGGTTAGCCAGGGAAATAATTGTGTGGAGCAGCACTCTGCTCCTCTCCCTTCGGGCAACTCACGTGCCAGGAATTCTAAACAGGGGGGTGGACCTCCTGTCCAGAGGAAATCCACTGTTCGGAGAGTGGAGGCTTCACCCACAGGTGGTGGAGTAGATTTGGCAGAGATACGGCCGGGCTGCCGTAGATCTCTTCGCCTCGCGAGAACACACACAGTGCCCTCTGTTTTTCTCCCTGTCAGACGCAGATGCGCCACTGGGCGTGGATGCGCTGGCCCATCCATGGCCAAAAACTCTGCTGTATGCTTTCCCTCCCCTCAGCCTGATCTCCCCAACACTGATCAGAGTGAGGGATCAGGGGCTGTCACTGATCTTAATAGCTCCACGGTGGCCATCCAAACACTGGATAGCAGAAATCATCCAGCTTCTGGTGGACGAGCCATGGCCACTCCCCATCCGCAGGGCCCTTCTGTCTCAGGCGCGTGGGGAGATATACCATCCCCATCCAGAACAGGTTGCTCTCTGGGCCTGGCCCGTGAGAGGTGGAATTTGAAGGCAGCAGGCATGCCTCCGAAGGTTATTGAAACCATTCAGAATGCCAGAGCCTCCTCCACTCGTTCCATTTACAGCAGTAAATGGCGTGTTTTTGAAGAGTGGTGCCATGAAAAGCAGATTATCCCTTTTCAGTGTTCAGTGGTGGAGCTGTTGTGTTTTCTTCAGGACTTGCTGGACAAAAGGAAAGCTTTTTCCACCATAAAGGTCTATTTAGCAGCTATTTCAGCCTGCCACGTGGGTTTTGGTGATAAACCTGCTGGTCAGCACCCCCTCGTATGTCGCTTCATGAGAGGGGCGCGTCGAACGCTCCCAGTTTCTAGACCACTGGTCCCTTTATGGGATCTGTCAGTCGTTTTGGACGCCCTCTCCCACCACCCCTTTGAGCCCATTGGGGCAGTGGGGTTGAAGTTTCTCTCTCTTAAAACCACTCTGCTGTTGGCTCTAACCACAGCCAAGCGAGTTAGTGAATTACAGGCTCTGTCTATTCACCCCTCTTGTCTACAGCTGGCCCCAGGACTCACTAAAGCACGCCTGAGGCCTAACCCTGCCTTTGTCCCTAAAGTGTTGGAAACGTCATACAGGTGCTCTACAGTAGAACTCCTGGCTTTTCACCCCCCTCCATTCTCTTCAAAGAGGGAGCAGAGGCTGAACACTTTGTGCCCTGTGCGGGCGTTGGGGACTTATCTTGACAGAACAGCTGGATTCAGGAAGTCGGATCACCTGTTTGTTTCCTGGGCCTCCCCTCACAAGGGCAGGCCCTTATCATGCCAGAGGCTAGCTCATTGGATTGTAGAGGCCATAGCTCTGGCTTATAGCTGTAAGGGCTCGCAGGCCCCCCCGGGACTTCGAGCTCACTCCACTAGGGGTGTGGCCACATCCTGGGCTTTGTTCAGAGGTGTATCAGTCCAGGATATTTGTGCGGCAGCAAGCTGGGCTATGCCGCACACGTTTATCCGGTTTTATCGGCTGGATGTTGCACAGTCATCCCTGGCTCAGGCAGTGCTGGATTCTGGTGCCTCAGGTTCGACCTGAGATCCTGGAGTAGTACTGGAGTGTGGCTTCGGGAGCTGGCGCAATCCGGGAGTGGGCCATATCTCCCATAGTGAAACACCGAGCGAAGTTAGAAAAAGAACGTTGGGTTACTTAACGTAATCCCTGGTTCTTTGATAACAGAGTGAGGTGTTTCACCAACACTTCCCTCCTTGCTTAGGCACGGAAAGAAATCTGCTTGGAATGAGTTAGGAGGAGCTGGTCGGCCGTGTTAGTATGAGGGGGCGGAGCCCTGAGCACGGCTCGACAGGTCTGTCAGAGACAGACGTGGTGTCATTGGAGCTTCCGTAGTTGGTCACGGCGAGGCGATTCCCATAGTGAAACACCTCACTCTGTTATCAAAGAACCAGGGATTACGTTAAGTAACCCAACGATACTTCAGAATTCCTATTAATTAGTGTATGCATTCATCTGTACCGCTTGCATGTGGAGTCCCCCAGGGCTCAATCCTTGGACCAATTCAGTTTTTTTTTTAAATATATGTAACTCCTCGGCCATCTCATTATGGGTGTAGTTTAATCTCCTACCATTACTATGTAGATGACACACAGTTTTGACATACCTTTCTGTCAAACCCAACAACCTTAACAGCTTCCCCTGCCTTAACAAACGTTTCTCTGCCATTACTAATTGGATGTACTCTAACTTCCTCCATCTCAATTCTGGTAAAACTGAGGTTCTAGCGCATGGCCAAGGCACTTTCTCCAAGGAGGTTAGTCAGTAAATTGGCCCATGCAATCCTCCATAACCACAACTGTGCATTAATGGACAAGGATGACCTATGAGTCTGCTGATTGCTGATTGGTTGACAAGTGGGCTGGAAAAGGGAAATGGAGCAAAAGTGAAGATCACTAGGAGCAAAAAATCTTCAAAAATAAAAATACTTGAAAGCACATGGTTCACTTCCACCTGCTGAACTGTAAATTTTTCTGTAAGCTAGTTTTATTAGTGTAGTGTGGTGACAGAAAGGCAAGCAGAGATGCTGTTTGTTGGGCTGCAAGACGCTAATGAAGCAATGAAAAAAAAGGGATACGCTACTCTAGCTTATTGCTAGGAAAAAAGGTACTTTCCTCTGGTAATACTCACTATGTTTTAATAGACCTCTCTGTACTGAATCGTACTTGTTATTAATCTCTGTCTCTCTTCCACAGCACGTCTTTATCCTGTCTTCCTTCTCTCCCACCCCAACCGGTCGCAGCAGATGGCCCCGCCCCTCCCTGAGCCTGGTTCTGCCGGAGGTTTCTTCCTGTTGAAAGGGAATTTTTCCTTCCCACTGTCGCCAAAGTGCTTGCTCATAGGGGGTCATATGATTGTTGGGTTTTTCTCCGTCTGTATTATTGTAGGGTCTACCTTTTGGAGATTAAGTATCGAAATTTCAGGAGCGGGACCACGCCTCCAAACACGCTCTTTCCGGTTCTCATCTATATAGGTTCCCCCAGTCCTGCAAGCTGTTCATTCTCGTTTACATGCCCCGCCTTCCCTCCCTCCTTGTTTTTCAATTCTTTAACTTCTTCACTTCTATTTAGTACATGGGGATCTGCCCGGCCCGGGAGCCGTCGCCAGTCCCCTTCGAGGCCTTCCCCAAACCGCTGCTCGATTCATGTTCAAGCATTCACCTTTATCTAATATAACGCTGTCAAACCTAAATTGAGGATGTGGGCCCAGCTAGTGAAACAATATAAAGTGCCTTGTGGCGACTGTTGTGATTTGGCGCTATATAAATAAAATTGAATTGAACTGAAATGAATTGATACAATCAAAAGCAAAATTGACAACCTGACATGACATCAGATGCTGTAGGCTAAAGTTTTGCTTAGTGTGCCTTTCACTCAACAGACATCTACACTTACAGACCACTTCATCAGTTACACCATCCCAGTCCTGGGCTGGACCACTTCTGTCTTAAAATGGCTTGAATTCTCTGTGTATAGATTTAAGAAGCTGCTGAAAAGGTCAATTTTGACATAACAGCATGACATAGTTGCTAGAGATTTGTCAGCTGCACTCTTCACCAGAGGTTGTTTGGTTTCATTCTGTTTGTGTCGGGGGACCCGATCCTTGGGGTGGACCAGCTTTTGGCGCAGCGTGTTTTGGGGTTTAAAAGCCACAGAGACGCGGTGTTTAGAAAAAATGCGTCTCAATCGTTCTGATACTCCTGACACATACAGGATCACTAAGGGTTTTCATTTAGGCAGCGGTTGTCCTTCTCTCCTGGATTGGCTGGAGCTTTCTTTAAGTGCCTTTGCAGCTTTGACAAAAGTCCAGCTGGGATAACCACATTTACTCAGGGCCTTCTTGATGTGATGTTCTTCTGCCTCCCTGGCCACTGTGTCTGTGGGGATGGTGTTCACTCTGTGTTGTAGCGTCCTAATGACACCCAGTTTGTGCTCCAGTGGATGATGAGAGTCAAACCTTAGATACTGATCCGTATGTGTAGTATTAGGGTACACACAGTCTAAGAAGGCTAACCTGTCATATTTCATATCCTCCCTGGTGAATTTGATGTGTTGGTCCACCGAGTTAATGTGATCCGTGAATTGTGGTGCGTCCTGAGATTTGATTTTCACCCAGGTGTCATCCACATGCCTGAACCAATGGCTTGGTGGTGTTCCAGGGTAGGATAACAGAGCCTTCTTTTCCACGCCTTCCATGTACAAGTTGGCCATGATGGGTGAAACTGGGGAACCAATGGCACACCCATGTTTCTGCCTGTAGTACAGAGGTATTAGTCCGTTGTCTCCTCACAGGCGTCATGGATAGAAAGAGGAGTCTCTGGTGTTCTTGTCCTGCTCTCAAGGCTCTCAACCTGAGATCATTAGAAGGAACTTAACATGATTTAGTCATGTAAAGAACTCAATTTGAGGTATTTGCGGTTAGACTCCGATGGCTCATCACAGCAGAACGAAATCCCAGCAGTGATAGGGATGAGGGAAGGACCCCCTGGAAACTAGACGCTGGTGGTGGACATGACAACGTAGGCTTGATTGGAGCCTGAGTGACGAGGGAGAGATGGGTAGGAGGTGCGTTGCACCAAAGCAAGAGAGAGTGACAGACGCGCAGTGAGATTTAAAGTACATGACGTGAAGGCTGATTGGCCTGAAGAAGGCTGGGAGAAAGATGATTGGACTAAGCCAGTGATGTCATAATCAGCTTGAAAGTGTGAGAAAGTGGAAGTGATGTAAAGCTTAGATTAGCCGCCAACACCTGGGAAGCACACAGATGTGTGGCTACAGATCTTCTTTATTGAATGTACACATAAACCTCACGTGTTTAGAGGGTAAAGAGAGAGGGTGAGGGGACAGTCCCCTGCAGGGCTCCTGCATCGCTGACCATGCTGTCCATCTCTGCTGCAGGTACACATAAAGTGGGCAGTCAGGTAATCACTAGGGAGGGATCCACCTCCACTGATGTCAGTTTATCACCTATAAGAGCAGGTCTAGTGGTGGAGAAGGTGGTGGAGAAATCAAAAAACATGATTCTCACAGTACTTGCTATCCATGTAAAGTGTAGACACAATTGAGCAGGTAGAGAATGGCATCATCAACTGCAAGTCTGGGCTGATGGACATACTGGAGAGAGTTTATGAGTAAAATGATCATGGGCCAAACCTTTGTATTGCCAGCTCTGCATGCTCTTATTTTTTCCTGTTGAATGCTTTGATGTATTTTATTACTCATGACTTGTTCTTTGGATAATACTTAAGAGTTCCCGTTGGAATGATGGAATCAATGCAGAAATTAATTGATTAATAAAATAGTTCTGTGAACCCAACAACGTCCTCTCCCTGCACACAGTCTGCTTGCCAGGCAGTCAGCTCAAAACAGCCACAAAGTGTCCCCACCAGCAACATTTGTTCTGACTACTCTGGTGTGACAGGTCATATACTGGGTGAGTGTGGTTAAAGTCCCCTGAGACAGCAATGAATTAACTTGGGTGTTGTATCTGTAACTGGGGTATAGCAGACTCGTGATGACACGGTGTAAATAATATGGTCATAGTCCAATCGCAAACAGTTCAATGTGCAACTAGTGGTGCAGTCCCTGTTGGCTCAAACAGCATAAAAGCCCTCTATGGTGAATGGACCGGTTCTTATATACTGCTTTTCTACTCTAAATGAGCTTTTAAAGCACTTTATACACCTTGCCTCATTCACACAAGCATGTTTTCTCATGCTTTCTCTACATCAACTCTGTCTATCTAACATTGCCTCTGAATTGCCAATGCTGCTTCTCCACTTTATTCATCAATGATTGTGCTTTCCACATGATAAGAAAGGGGAGATGCAGCTTATAACTTATTATTTTGTACTTTCTCCAATACTCTCTGCTGTCATCTCTCTTTTTCTTCTTCTGTCCACCTCTGCATTCTCTGTGTGTTTCTCTCAAGATTTCAACTGGAATCTCCACCGTTCTAGCCAACAGACTGGCCAGCTTCAGGGCAATCAGCAATCTCTGAACTAAACAATGAGCGCAGCCTAATGTTGTTGCACTGCAGTCCATTGTCCTAAAGAAAAAAAGTATTCCCAAAGGAAAAGACAAAGGCACAACTAGGGGGAAAAATCAAGAAAAAGAACAAGAGTAAGTTAAAAAATACCTGCAACAGGCTGCACACAGGTTTGACACATGAGCTCATATTAGACATAGGCAGGCTGTGTGGTTTGAACAATGGTAAAGTGGTCCGAAGGGGCCGTAAGTCTGACCAGAAAATATCCCCCACACTAGTACACTGCCAGGAGCCTGAACTGCTGATACAAGGCATGATGGATCCATGCTTTCATGCTGTTTACTGATCCTGCTGTCTCAATATTGCAGCAGAAAGTGAGACTCATCAGACCAGGCAATGTTTTTCCAGTTCTCTGTCCCATGATTTTGGTGAGAATTGTATCCATAGTTTCATCTTCTTAGTTGACAGGATTGGCACCATTTCTGCCATGTGATTGGCTGATTAAATATTTGTGTTTAAAAGCAATAGAACGGGTGTATCTAATGAAGTGGCTGGAGAGTGTACTTCAGTGCAAAACAGTAAAACTAATCACAATAGTGGAACTCTTAGTGCAAAACTGGGGTTATATTATTCAGCCATACAAACACTGTGCTAATGCAACTCCACCTGCACCGTCACATTCCAGCCGGATTCCTCTGTTTGCTCTGTATGTGTACTTTGACTGTGTATCTCAAATGTGCCTAAAAATGCTCTTATTAAACGAAAACAGGAGACAAGTTTAAAACACTGCAAATGTACCCATGTTGTAGACATTCTTGGCAGGCACAGTGGTGGTTGTAGTCGTACTGATGATGGTAGCAGAACAGCAGTGTGCCGTGTGTTCATGGTGTGCTGGTGATTTCATCTCCACGTAGCTGCTCTCTGAGTGCTTACATAGATTGGGATTGTCAGTTATGGTGGCGTACGGGTTTTCACTGTTGAGGGAACAGGTGCTGGACAAGGAACTCTTCACATAGTCTAAGGAAAGAGTGAGACACAGACAGACTGTTTAATCTTGTGTGGTATGGAATTATTCAATGCTTAATTAAAAGAGGAGGCTGCTCCAATGTCCACAGTGGTCGAAGGGTTAGAATTCCAATTTTCAAGTTTTACTACTATTTCATTAACAGATAAAATTCATTATTTTCTTTAGAAACTCTTCAAAAAGCTCTGTTTAAAAAAAAAAAAATCATTTTTGATGATTTTAACCCAACAGCACTCCAGCTTTTCATAAAATGATTTTTTGTGTGTGTCAAATCTGAAAGACGACTTTCTGCAGCTATTTCCTGCATGACTGAAGCCAGATTCCTGGTCATTATGATAGTTACCATGGTGACCAAATTCTCCTTGGATAACTGATTATACCATGTACTGTTAAAAGAAAATGAGACACTTCACAGTGGTAAACATGTCTCTGTCACAGCCTTTTTGATATATGGGTTGCTGCCATCAAATAAAAATGCTGCAATATTTTTCTTATAATATTATTTTATTTTTCAGTTTAATATTTGATATTTTTTTTCCTAGGTTCTACTGTGAATAATATATTGATTTCTTAGATCTGAAACTCATTCTATTTTTATTTACACTTTATATAGTGTCAGCTTTTTTGGAATTCAGATTGTAAAAATATTACTTTTTATAAGAAAAACACTTTAATTTTTAAATTGCCATTGCTTAGGTTGCATTGCAAGACATGAGATGGCTGGAAAGGTCCTAGTCTAATCCATGGACCTTATAGTGAGATAAACAGGTTCACCTTTTTGCTCAGTGTAAAGTAACTGAAGAGGGAAACATACCAGAGTCAAACTGTACACAAAAAAGGTCAAAGAAACGAGAAGCTGAGTGTGCCTGTATGGAGCTGTGCATCTCCTCTATGCCAACAGAGTGAGAGACGTTCAGTCCTTTTTAAAGCACTGAAAATATGTGTTAAGTAGGAGGGAACCAGAATTTAAAATAATCTGTATTCCTCTCTAAATTCACTACATATTGAATATTCTGTGTAGTCTTTTAGTTGGATTTGTTGTAAAGAACAAAAAAGCTGAAGAGTTTTCCTTTAGGAAACATGGATGTTAGAGTCTGCATTGCAACACTTGACACCAAAGATTACATTTTAACACCAACATTAGCACTCAAGGGCAGCTGAGGTTAAAACCTGCAGATAAAGGAAATGTAAATCAAGGCACACAAAGAGCATTCAGATATGGAGAAGGAGAATTCTCTTTCCAAGGGGGAGTTTTGGGGCTGATGAGGGTCAAAGCAGGAGGATGACCCCAGCAGGGAGGGAAAAAACACAGTGAGAAGAGAAGTTGGGTTCACCCTGCAAAGACATAAACACATCTATGAGCACAGGCTGGAAAGGATCAAGAGGAACAGTGACAGTGGTAGTAAAGTAACATCATCCAGTACAATATTGGACCTGTGTGGCATGCTGCAGCTGTTTTTCATCTACATGAAATCAGACTCTGCACTGCTAGCAGCCCTGCGAGGCTGCAACTGAAATGGTCAGACATCACACTTTTTCCTATATTTTAATTTTTATCATTCTCCCAGGAATGATAAAAATAAAGATGCTAGCTTTATATTGTTGTTACAGGGTTGGATGCTGATGGACGGCACTTGCGAGTCCAAAGTTCAGGTTCAGTTTCTGACAGTTTCTATTTTCAAATCTCGGCTCTCATCTAATTCACAGAAGGGACCACACCAGCTGCTGTTCAATTTTCTTTTTTGTCTTTTTCCTAAAACAAATATTTCATACAACTTAAAATCACAGCAATAAAAGCACCTGCCTACTCCTCACCACTCTATGAGCCCTGAAGGTGTCCAGTGTTATCAGACACCAGATGGTAGCAGCAGATCTTTAGGGCCTGAAGTGATCAGAAGCCTCCAGAGATTTGACTAGAGCTTTCCTGCACATGACATTGTGAGTGGTTTTCTACTTGTCCTTCTCTATAGTGCTTTGATAGCTATTAAGGGTAAGGAAAAAAAATAGTTGCCTCGGCTGGGCCGTGTCACTTTTGAAAACAGGATGGTGCAGTGTTACATCCCGGTCTAGGGGTACTGGAACGCAACATAAGGTTTATAAGGAAAATGACCCCGCCCTAGTCCTCAAAACCATACCCAGAAGCTGATTTACAAGTGAAAGGTGGTTTATTGTGTCTAAACTGAAGCTTAACTCCGGGGTGAACAAAGGCCAAAATAACAAACAAAACAAACTTATTCAGAAAAGGAGGTGCTAGGTGAAACAAAAACCAACGATGGGAGGCCAAGGATGGGGCAGCTGCTGCCCATCCTTGGCCTCCAAACCCTGTGATATTTGTGTGTGTGATTTCTGAGGATTACTGAGTTTTGTATATAGTGTGCAGATTAGTTAACTTGTAAATAGACACTGAAGCAGAAGGGGTGAGCCGCCTTATTATTTCTTGCATTGTTTTCTCCTGTTTATTAAGTTAGGGAGTTCGGTGTAGCACTTATCTTTTGTTTGGTTTTTGTTTCACCTGGGTTTTAGATAGCACCTCCTTTACTGAATAAACTTGTTTTGTTTGTTATTTTGGCCTCTGTTCATCCCTGGAGTTAAGCTTCAGTTTAGACACATCAGCTTCTGGGTATGGTTTTGGGGACCAGGGCGGGGTCATTTTCCTTATAAACCTTATGTTGCATTCCAGCACCCCTAGACCGGGGAGTAACATGCAGTGAACAAAGTATTAGTTATTACTAATAGGGGTCTGGTAAAAGGCACGCCTTGTGGTGAAAACTTTTTGGAGCAGGTAATTATAAAACATTTCTTTAACATTCTGGAAAGGCTCTGATCCAGAGCAATTTATACATATCAGAGTTGCTGAGGTCCTTCCAAAGGTGCTGCCTTTCATGTTTCAAACACATCAACTTTAAGAAATAACTGTTCACTTGGAACTTGATCTAAGATAAGATAAGATAAGATAAGATAATGTGCTAGGTGATTGGTACATAAAAAGGTCGTTTTAAACTGGACCTCCTGTAAAATCAGTATAATCAGCAGGTCTCCTGTTGTGTAACACACTGTAAAAAACTCAGCTTAGTAGAGTTAACTTGGCATTGCTTCACCACTATGGCTCGTAGTTTACTGAGATGGTAAAAGGCATGGATCCCTAGCTATGAAGGCAAAGCACGTCGTCTGTCAGTTTAAGGTGTAGTTAGACCAGCCGCTAGCTTGCTGGCTAGCAGAGTTGTTGTTTGCTAATTTGTTGGCTGCCAGCTTTCTGTGACCGTGAAAACACAGCAGTTGCAACGCGGATAGTTTCTACACCGCTAATACCCGTTAGGGGGCCCGCGACGACAGCTGCCACTGATGCATTTGTCTTAATGTGAAATTAAGTATGCAACTTAAGCGCTAATAGGTGACCTATCAGCGCTCTAGCAACACACCTGCACTCCTGTAGAGAGCTCGTGCGCACCAAGATGTGCTGCGTGATGATGAAGTGAGGGAAATAGAAGTAGCCCACTGTGCTAGCTTTGCCCTGTAAAATGTAATGGACATGTAAAGGATAAGCCAAGTATTTTGTTTTATTTTGTGGAGAGGAAGTAGACTAAAGCAGCTGAGGCGAATTATTTGACTACATATAAACGTACATTGTAGACATGTATTTGGATTTTGGCAGGTTTCATGATTTATAAGGTTTTTTTTCTTCCTCTGCAGATTAGTGGCATGAGTTCTCAAATTTATTCAGTAAGATGTAAAGGTGAGTATTGTGCTGCATTTAAAGATGTCAAAAGATTACACCTGTCGCAGTTGTGGTGCTTTAATGTAAATGTTTGGGCACCCATGGTCAAAATTTTAGTTCATGTGAACAGTTAGGCAAGTGGAAGATGAAATAATCTCCAAATGGCATAAAGTTACAGATGACATTTAATTTTAAATAAAATCATTTTCATATTTTTTTTTTTTTTTTTAAACAGAAAAGGAAAAGGCCCACAGCAAAAGTTTGGACACCTTGCAGTTGACCGGGGGGGCCAAACTGCATGCCAGTGTATGTAATTGATATACATCAGTTGTAACATTGCAGTTAGTTGTTTGAGTCATGTGTGGACTTGTCTTTTTTGTCCCCTTGTCTCTTGTTCATGTACACAACGGGAAACTCTACTTTGGCAGCCGAGCACTTCATGTTATCTGTGGACCAGGCCATTGTGAATGGCCATATCACTATCTTCAGCGACACACTTATAATGATGTTTGGCTCTTCTGCATGAACATTTCTTATCCAGTAGCCCAAGCAGCAACCTTGGAATTCTTGCAACGGTAAGGTGGCACCAGTCAGTTTTATGCATTGAAACATTGGAATGATGAGACAGTGAAATCTAAAGTCATGCAATCCAAATCAAATCATCAGATCTCCTTTCATTTGCAGCTAAAACGCATAAGACTGAGTAATGCTTGAGTGTTGAGATGATTTGTAGATTGATAAATCAACAAATAATTAATATTTGCGTTTCAGATGGCTGTCTCTGAAATATCCTTGATTCATGCTCATGTCAAGTTATAGAAAGAGACCTTTGAGTAGTAGATGTTCACAGATGTTTCACTACCCTGAAACAGTATTTGCAAGACTCACAGGTTAACCAAACACCTTTGCATCACCTCTCTGTTCCACAGTGACCTGTATGTCCAAACACGCACTCAAAAGAAAGCTCAATCTACACTTAGATTCATTTCAAACGTAAAAAACAAACAATCCAGTCCTCAGTTTCTTAATGAAGTTGTTGTTTTTCATTCGACAGGTGCCTTAAGATAAATCCAAAGTGGAGCGGAACACGTCTAAGAAAAACCTTGCAGTCAATCCAAAGGTTCTGACATTGATCACCAAAATTGCGGACTACGAGTGGAGAGCATAAAAAGTTCTTATTTTTATCCTGAGGATAACGTAATCTGCTGTTCAGTAGCACTGGTCTCTGGTTCATGGTCAATGTCAACAGCACGGGTGGCCCGCTTGATACGGGAAAAGTGAAATATAGGCTGCAAATCCTATTCACATTTAGCTAGCATTAGTGCTACGCAGTTAGTATGTTACTCTCTGCTGACAGGCTTCTCTGTCACTCTGTCCTGCGTTAGATGTAGCATTGTCTTAAGTATTATCTTCATCTCAGTTCATTGTAATAGACTGACTTAACTTGTCAGTTAAGTATAATCAGCATAACAATGAGGCTTTTGTTTTACTCTAGTTTTTCTTTGCATATAATCACATTGCAATTTCTCCAAGGGAACGCAAATGGCCAGCAGCAGCCCTAAATGTGAGACTTTCAGAAAGCTAGAGCCACTTCTAAACCTGCAGGTTATGTGCCTTAAATATTCCCCTTTTCGTTGTTCCAGATGTGGTGAGGCAGATGAACATTCGAGGTGGCAGTGTCCCCTTCTTTTGTGCTCAAATGTGCGTTTGAATTGGATTTTTTTGTGCCTTTGTTCATGCATAAGTGTTAGTTGTTCTTGGATTGTTCCAGGAAGGGTTATCTTTTTGTTAATGATTGAAACCATGTCTCATGTCTTATAAGTAAAATAAACATGTAAAAACTGCTCATATACAACATATGATCAAGAATTAACATAATCTTGATGTAATTATAATCAGGGGTTTTGTTTAATAAGGGTTCTTTGGATGTTGTTACACATAAAACCAACAATCTTACAGGGAGCACACTTAATTCAAATTGGAAGTCCAGTACATATACACGAAATCTATGTTAGATTACACTTAGAAACTAAATTTATATGTGATATTTTCTAGAATCAACAGTAAATTGTAATTTTAAATCCAATATCTAGTTTTTTGACATGTTTTGAAAGAGAAATCAAATTATTTTTTGTTGTATACTGTAGTATTGCATCAAATATAATTGGATAAACAACTTTTTTACATCAACAGTTGGTATAAATAACATTAACTGTATATCTCTGTAAATGTAAGCATTATTATTCATATTGCCGCATTCATTGACCTTGTTTATAAGTAATTTCATTGTTTGATCACATTAAAATGTTCCTTATTTAATGTTTAAAAGCATTTGTAAAAGGCAAAATCCCATGTAAAATTAGGGCAACAAACTGTTTTTTCATTACTGAAAATAACTGTATTTTTAAGGGACAGTTATTTTCTGTTATTTTACTGTATTATTTTGGTGCCCCAGCTGCCAGAATATTACTGTTTTTTTAGGATGTTTTTTTTTAACAGTGCATGCAGTGTGGATATTTCAGCACAGGCCCCAAGAAGCTGGGGTTAAATGCAGGAGAAACAGTCACTAGCTAACTGTTTGAGTCAAAGGTGACGAGAGCCCTGTCTGGCACAGTACCTCTGTAGCGTGGCTCCATGTGGTAGCTGTAACGTTGATTAATGCAGTAAACACCTGCACAAAGAAAAAAAGACCACAAGATTTATATGATTAGTATAAAAAACATTGCTAAAATCCTTTTTAAATTTGCCCTTTACATTTTAGATGCTCTATAAATGCATTTTCCCAGTCAGCAGTCAGTATCCATGTCAGTTATGTCTGTGTGTTTGTTAGCAGTCTAGCATCCAGTTTTTAAATCGTGTGACGATTGATGCAATAACATGGTGAAGTCATCGTACTGTAATAAAAACAGGCTGACGTCATCATGTTGTAATAAAAACATCGTAAAACAACAACGTTTTAGTACAGCAAGTTGTGCTCACTCAGTGCTCTTGTTGTACCTACAGTCTGGCAGCTGATCATTAAACTGATGTTGTTTTACACTAACTCATGGCTGGCTGTTGAGAAAAAAAATCTAGCAACCAGAGGTTCAAAAGAGGATTTAACAATCATCTTTTTAAAGAGTTGTCAGGCTACCTACGAATTCTTACCAAATTCTATGTTTAAACAATACAAACACGAAATTGTACAAAGATATTTCAAATTCTGAAACCTGTTTAACATATTGACACGTTTTAGGAAATCTGCTGAAATATTCAGCAGAGAAATCTCCAAAAAAGAATATTCAATAATCATAATCTTTGATGGTTTAGAAAGCACTGCATTAAAACATCAATCACTGCTCAGAAATACTTCTGATACTTATTGGCGGTGAACATCAACACATTCATAAATACAAAATTCTTCCAAGTGCCAAAAATCCTAGCATTGATAACTAGAGGCTGTGTGATGAATCGAAAATCCTAAATACTTGGAAATCAGTGACACCATATCCTTTCAGATAAAGAGCAAAGGGAATGTCTGTCTGCTTATCAGCACAGATTTACAAGTCACTGTCCATGATCTTACGTAGAGTCCATTTGTGCACATGGCATGGGGAACTTTCACCTTCCATGGCAAATGATACTTAAATGTATACTTGGTTCATATTATATAGATGGTTTGGAGCAACAAAACAAACAAACAAACCCAACAGGCTTTAATCAGTTTACTCAGATTTGCTTCTACAGCATCCTGATGACATCATCTAGCAATCAATGTCTTTATAATCATATTCTGAATACGAGTAAAACCAGCAACTACTGTGCACACAAGCATTAACAGAGTGATGATATTGTTGGAAAAACTCAGTAAAAATAAATGAGGATACATTTCAAAGAAGACATATCAGAATGCAACTGACTAAGAACAGTGGGTCATAAAACGAGGCTGAAGGTGTAGAAAAGACTGACCGAGCTCACTGAGGTTGCAGTAGGCACCCCATTCTGGAGCGCTGTTCCTGTGTTGCTTCTTTGTCTTCATCTGGAAATTTCACGGAGACACATTAAAGATAAAAAACAAACAAGAGATCTTCTTAAAGAATGTTTCAGAAAAACTGTCTCGATCTTGAAAATGAACACTTCAATCAGCTGTAGACAGGATGATGTAACAGGGTACAAACATTTGAATGAAGTCATTCAGGTCAGTTTGTAAATCAGTGTGTTGTGAGTATATACTGTAGAGTGAAATGTTCTTTTTTTGAGGAAAATAATTTTAAAAATAAAGTCCTTTTTTTCTTGAAGGGAACCAGAAATGTGGAACAGCATACAGTAATGTGAAAAAGCAAAAACTCACATAGTCCTGTGTGAAAATTAAGCACACGACCCATGACTCAATAGCCTGAAGAATCACTCTTAGCAGAAATAACGCAGTAAGCGTCTTCTGTATGATTTTATCAGTCTGTCATATCACTGTGGAGGAATTTCGTCCCACTCGTCTTTGCAAAACTGCTTTAAATTATTGAGGTTTGCAGGCATTCGTTATGCACAGCATAAGATCCTTCCACAGCATTTCAATCAGGTTGGTGTTTGGACTTCTGCAGCTTTTCTGGTATGCTTGAGTAATGGGATCTTGGCCAAACTTTAACTGCTGGACATATGGCTTCACATTTCACTCTAGTACACATACTTTGTATATGTTGGGGTTTTTTATTTTTATTTTCTTTAGCAATTTGCACAGTCTGACCTTGGGACCAGCAAAGTGCTACAACTTTTGATTTTATAGAGGTGATCACATTTGACCAGATATGATGCTGTTGTGCTTTATTTCTGTTGTATCAGCTTTTTATATTTGTATTTGAGAGTTTGACCAGTGTCAGTAAGATCTGTACTGAGGGCTATTTAGTTCAGGTGGGATTAAAAACATCACATTTAGCTGGAGTTTCTTAGACTGAGATGTGGCAAAGGAAAGAAAACACAAAACAAACTGCACTGAAAATTTTGTTACCAATAAAAAGTTAAATCTTTATGGATTAACACTGGGTTGCTTTTTTTCACTTAATAAATGAAATGATCATTTAAAAACTGCATTTTTGTTTACTCAGCTTATCTTTGTCTATGATTAAAATGTGTGACAAATATCCAAAAAGTAAGAAATCAGGAAGGGCACAAATATTTTTTTACACAGCTCTGTAGCTTCAAGAGTAACTTCAACAATTTTTAACAGGATACCCATTAGCAAAAAAGTCTTTCTTCCTGCTAAATCATCCAACTTCTGCTTCTTTGTACCTGACCTACAGAGGTTAGCATCAAAGCAGGCCGGCAGCACAGCCTAAGGAAGAACTTTGAATGAGTAGTTCACACGGCCCTCTGACCATCATTGTTTTCTTTTAAATAAAGACACTTAATTGCTATGAGGAGGTACTAATCAGTTTGGGGTTTTTAATTTGGGTGAACTGAACCTTAAAGTAGAAACTTATTTGTTGTATAACAAAAAAATAAAAATTGGAGTATATTTATTAGCAGCCCCTCATTAAATGAACTGTTAAAGCTTTCCGACAGCAAAATATAAAAGGTTTTTGAACCCACCTTGGCGAAACTCCTCTTATCTGGCTTGGCATAGTGTGTGGCATAGGTGCAGGACCCCAGGGTGCGGTAGCTGGGGTTGGAGAAGCAGCCACCTAAAGAGCTGCTACTGGGAGAGGACTCTGAAGAAGAGAGCAGGCCTGTGCACTGCAGCCCTGCTGCCCCAATATCAAGACATATTCTCACATACTGAGCTCTATATATCATACACACACACATATATATGTACACACCATGCAGACGCACACAGTGCACCTGACACAAAGTATTTAATCCTTGAAACTTTAATTTAATCACCCAGATCTGAAAAAACGGGTCATTCATTGTCTTTACCTCTTGGTTGTGGAATTTCACAGCAGGTTATGATTACCATCAACTGCTCTGAATTCTGTTATATGCCATTCTAAACACAAATAACACCAGTCAGATGAAAAGGGGCAGACACACGGATGTCGTACCTGAGAGAGAGTAGTCAGTGGAGTTGATGTTCAGGGCAGGTGTATAGGTGACACTAGGCACACGGTGGCCTTTCTCTCTTTGTCGATAACGGAACCAGACCACCAGAGCAAGCATGGCCATGATCATCAGCAGCAGGAAGACGATGCCCAGGACAGCCCCCGTCGACTGCCGCTGCGATGCCAGAGCTGGACTGATCTTGGTGTAGGGGTTCAGCTCCTCCATCATTAAGGCCGCTGAGGAGAACACGGACGAGTAACACTGCAGGTCACTGACCTGAATACATTTTAATGTTTGACACACTCACATCACCTGTACAGTGTAATCAGGCATTTTTGCTGAATGAGAATTTCAGAATAAAATTCCTCTCATTTCCCTGAATTTATTGTCGCTATTGACTTTTATTTTGGTATTCTGCCATGATAAAAATGCATGTATCTACAAAGGGCAGATAATAAAAGGCAAACAGTTAAGGAGTAGGGTGGGGTGATACTGCCAAAGAGTCTGCAGTGACATGGGTTCCATAATCTTCTTTGGAGGTAAACAGAGAGCTGCGCACGAATATGAAGCTGTTGAGCATCTTTTGGTAACTGAGTCAAGCCTTCAGTCATCGCCAGATTGTCTCGTTAACCGGGTATGCTCGCGACTGCCGTCTAGTTTGGATTCTGTTTTGATGCCTTGCATTAATCCCTCCCTCTGTGCAGATCTTGTGTACGCCCTTGAAAGCTTGAAATACCATGACACACTTGGAAGTCAAACTGACGACTCTGGTGCTCTTTGCTTGGGTGATCATGCAGCTGCTTAAGAGTATGTATTCTGTATTTCCAGTCTTGCATGTCATTTTTTTGTTTCCATTTCATTCATTCCATTCCATTTTGAGTATTTAAGAATTGCATATTTAGTATATTTTATTTGTCACTACTACTGTGTTTCCCCTTTACCCAAAATAGTACAGTTATTCAATCTGCAGTCATTGTAGTGGTTTATACATTTACTTGGCAAGTGAATAGTTGCTGGTTCAGTTCTAGCTAAAGACCATTAATATTTTTTAATCAGAGAATAACTTGCACTTGTTGGTCTATTTGAGAGCTCTTTGTACTTTCATCTTTAAGAAACAGTCTTACTATTATATGAAGATTTGTCTGTATGAGTTTTGCAGATGTTCTGTTACTTTGTATCTTATTATTCAACTGAACTGAGGGTATATCTAAAGAAACCAACAGAATAAATCAGATCATGTTCCATCCTTTCTCTGTACAGAGCCATTTACTCTCACCCTGGTCACAACGGATGCCTTTAAATCCGATGCTGCAGTAGCAGGTTCCGGTCACGTAGTCACAGGTGGCATTGTTCATACACTCACACAGCTGCTGGCAGCCGTAGCCAAATGTTCCTGCAGGACACTCTGGACACAGGAACAGGGATTTAAGACATCTTGAAATCTAACAAGTGAATGTGCAACTCTCCTGCATGTAAGAACCACTAAACATACTCACTGAGCTCACAGCTGTGTCCTATAAAGCCTGTCCTGCAGGAGCACTGTCCCGTGATGTGGTCACAGTCTGCTCCATTCTGACAGCGACACACCTCAGCACAGTGAGACCCGTAGAAACCTGCAGGACAGCCTGAAGGGAAACACAACCATTGGTTTAAAAAAATCTATATTATGCTTCACATGTGGACAAGAATTTTCAGCAGCAGCAGCAATTTCACTCTGTCACTCTTAACCCATCTCTGTGCAGAGACATGATCGAAAGCTTGAAATGTTTTTGGAAGCACTTTCTCTGGGACGAGCTAATCGCTTTTGTCACAGTGGAACCAAAGTAGAAATTCAACAAAACCCTCATTTCATGCAGATGTTTAACTGACCACACTCTCTCATCTATATTTCTGGTGATGCAAAAACATGGAGAAACAGCTCATATAGCAGACAAATCAAATGACAGAAAACAAACTTAGAATGTAAAGGTGAATACAATGTTACCTCAGGGCTGGTTCTAGGCTAGAACTGGTACTAGTCAAAAGAAAATAACATACTCATTTGGATCAGGTTTTTTTCTTTTGTGCATCAAGGAAATGCACAGATACATGGTTACTGCTAAGTATTAGCAGTACAGTTCTGCAGCGCTATATACAAGAAACTCAGGGGTGGCCATCTGCAAAGACTGTTGAGCGAGGAGAGAAGACGGGCAAAAACATGTGAAGAACAAGAAATAATAATATAAATCAAGTGTGGAAATAAAAGGTAATAAAGTAAGTGAAGAACAAAATATTGCATTAAAGATTTTCGAAAAAGAAAAAAGCAATCAAGAGACAGAAAGTGATTTCAGTTTTTGAATGGCAAAAAGAAAAGTTTTAAGGCCAATCTCAAAAGTACAGAGAGAGTGTCCGTCTCTCGAATTGAAACTAGGAGGGGGTTCCACAGAAGAGTGGAAGCTGAAGGCTTCCAGGAGACTGTTTATTGTGTGCATTGAAAGACGGTGTTCAAAAATTCCTCAAAGTGTTCCTGGAGGCCAGGGTGATTCTAGCTTTACAGAAGTTTTTTCTTTTTGTTTTGTTTCATAGAACAAAAGAGTTTTTTTCAGGTTAAAGGAAGATCTTCTAAATTAGTTAGATGCCATCTCTTCTCCAGCTTACGAGTTGTCTGCTTTGAGGTGTGCATTAGTCAGGGGAAGAGGAAGACTGCAGATGATGGCCGTGGCACACACATCAGTTCACATCAGTTGTTTCAAAAGAGAGCATTAGGTGTGAAGCTGATGAGATTCTTTGGAGTAACACATACATTAATACTGAGGCTGCAAGTGTTCATAGTCCAGTGCAAAAAAAAATTAATTACAACTTTGTTTGATTGTTAATTACATTTTCTGAAAGTGACCTGCTTTGTTTGTTATAATATCTAATTTTCTGTAGGTGTAACACATTTCCTAATTCTAAAGATTTGAGGTGTCTCAGGTGTCTTCCAGGATTGTAGCCGAGTTTTTCTTGCTAACAGCATTGATAAGGAAATGGCCTGAGCATCATAATGAACACTTACACTGTTTGAATCAACCCAGAATAATACTGTAGAGAAAAAGTGAGCGCTCTATCATGGAAGCTGGCTGGAATGCTGTACTATTTATTCCCAGTGGAAGTGGGGTGTCTGTTTTCTGTCGGCTCCTCAACCTCACGTCTACTCTATCTAGACTGCAGCGGGACACAGAAGAGCTACAAAGGAACTGGCTCATCTCAGCTCAGCTTCATCCAAAAGTGTAATAAAAGGACTTAACTTTCTGCTTTTTTATGGGTAAAGAGTGCTCAAACAGAATATATCTATATGTGATTCTGATACCAGATGCTTACTCTGGATGGCATTACCTTGGCCTCCAGTGTCCTTCGATGTGCATTAAACAAATATGTAAGACTACTTCTTCCAATTTCCACAATATCTCTAAAATTAGAAATATCCCGTCTCACAGTGAAAAACTAGTTCATGCATTTCTTATTTCTAGATTGGACTACGATAATTGATTGTTATCAGGATATCCTGAAAACTCCCTGAAAAGCCTTCGGTTGATCCAAAAGGCTACAGGAAGACTATTGACAGGGGCTAGAAAGAGAGACCAGATTTCACCTATATTCACCGTCTTCCTGTTAAATCCCAAATCAAGTTAAAATTTCTTCTTCTCACATACAAGGTCTTGAATAATCAAGTCCCATCTAATCTTAAAGACCTCATAATACCGTATCACTCCAATAAAGCACTTCGCTCTCAGACTGAATGGGAGGCCGAGCCTTCAGTTTTCAGGCCCCTCCTCTATGGAACCATCTTCCAGTTTGGGTTCAGGAGACAGACACCCTCTGTACTTTTAAGATTAGGCTTTTTCATTAAGTATATAGTTAGGGTTGGATCAGATGACCCTGAATCCTCCCTTGGTTATGCTACAATATTCCTAGGCTGCTGGGGGCTTCTTCTACACTCACCTTTTTCACCCACCATGTGTTTATACACCATTCTCCATTAAATCATTATTTATTATTTATCTCTAGCTCTCTTTCACCACGTGTCTTTGTCCTGTCTTCCTCCCCTCACCCCCAAACAATCAGAGCAGATGGCCCCGCCCCTCCCTGAGCCTGGTTCTGCCAAAGGTTTCGTCCTATTAAAAGGTAGTTTTTCCTTCCCACTGTTGCCACTTGCTCATAGGGTCATCTAATTGGGGTGACAGTTTTCACAGTATTAGTTAGGGTCTTTGCCTTACAATATAAAGCAATCTGAGGTAACTGTTGTGATTTGGTGCTATAACAAAAAATAACCTTTTTTCCCCCACACTGTGTCAGTGGTCTGGTCTCAATACCCAGTTGTACTTGACAAGTTGCCCTGAATGATTCTGATGATGAACACAAATTTGTTTTGCAGGATGCTGTAGTCGAAATGCGGCTTCTTTGGAAAATGGAGACTATCTAAGGCCACATGTATGGGCTTCATTGGCTTCACCAACATGCTTCTGCCTCCAATTTTAAAGACATGGTCCTCCTGAGCTGGTCTGCACGATTCAAGCATATTGGTGTGTCAACATATGCCTTGGGGGCTTTTACAATTAAGAGAACCTGAGACCATACTTATAACAAGTGTTGGATTACAAGATTGTTACAGTATATATACAGTATATTGTTACAGTGTTCAGGTGTGCTGGGAGAAATGTCTGTCTGTCTGCAGGAGAGATGCTCGATCTGCAGCAACGCTGACATTTCTTCCAGGTCAATATGTATGACTTTTAACAGTATGAGTTTTAAGATGAGCAGACAGCATCGTGGTTAGCAATTTTGCTTCAAATGAAAAGAGAGATAAAGGTTTAACAATGAGTTGACAGTAGGGTCATTGTCTTTTTCCAAATCAGAGAGATCCTGCCTTGATAAAATTTGCATGGCAGGATATCCACCTCTTTACAGTCATTTAACATTTGAAGGATCAGGTGTGCCAATAATGTGCTATATGCATTATAAAATGGACTGCTGCCTTTGTCCAGTGGCTTCTAAATCCACCACTGCCATATCGACCAGTTTAGTAAATTTACTCTTCTCTAAAAAGAAAAAAGAAAAAAACAGAAGCCTGACTGATAGAGAGAGGGGTTTGCTCATGATCTTCAAAACACCTATTTGTGGGCTTTCTGCGTGGCCATCTTCATGATGACCTCCCTATTTTGGGGATAATGCTGCCCAACAGTGAGGGGCCAAGAACCTCCTACCGCAAGAGGTTTAGGGGCCAAGGAGTGATGTGCTCTTTCTACCAAAACTCATTTCCCCTGTAAGTATTCAGACCCCAGCAGGAGATGGAAGAAAATCAGAGATGAACTCAGTAGGCTTTCTTTTCTCTGTACCTTCTGGAATCCTCATAATCTTAATGTTATGATGCCTCAAGCAAGATTCGAGATCTGCCAGGTTTTTTTTTAAATATATTTTTTAAAAACTATTTGGTAACAGATCTGTAACAGGACTGAAGCTTTAGAGGGATTCTCAGCTCTCTGTGCAATTTACTGTGAAAGAGTGTGAGAAGAGAAAACTGTAACCATTTAAAAATAAAAAAGCCGGCTGTCCCTCCCTGTGCCTGATTCCTTCCCATCATCGCTAAGTGATCCTTAAGGGATCCTTGTAGGGGATCGTCTGTTTGTTGGAATTTTTTTCTCTTATACTTTAGGGTCTTTACCTAGGTACATGATTGATGAACGATGTCAAAGATGGCAGAGGCAATACTATTGCATGGACATATATGGCTATCAGTGGAACTGGGTCACTAGTGTGATGTTTCGTCACTCATCCAAGTGACTTCTTCAGTCTCAGCTGACTGCAAGTTACGTAAAAAGGGAAACGCCATCTCTGAATCGAGGAGGGGACCTAAGGGTACATCTTTCACCACCTTATAATGCTGTGATTGCAGCCAGTGAATGGTACTCATGGCCATTGATCAGTGGTCTTTGATCAGTGGCTGTTAATCTTACATTTGCATAATTATGATTAAGGAACTGACCTCCCAGCCCATTGTTCCTTCGGTGGTGCTGGTTTCAGTCATTATGCAAATGTACTGTTTATAAGATTGGGGAAACCTGCAGTCAGCTGAGACTGAAAAAGTCACTTGGATGAGTGACGAAATGCTTCTCCTACTGAAAACGTCCAGATGAACAGAATCAACTTTTGGGGGTTCATTGATGATGTGACTGCAGGATGAATTATCAAGTGAACAAGGCTATCAGCTTCAGCCAAATACTCCAAATTGGACAGCAATTCGCAGTGCAAATGGAGAAATTCAGTCTTTTTCTGTGTTGAAACTAGAAACCACAAAGGAATTGAGGAGAAAAAAGGATTTCAAGGGTATGCAGTTTTTTCACCTGTCACTAGATGGAGTTAAAGGTTTAAGGCACTAACACATTGCAAATAGTGAGTGTGCATTAGTGATGAGCTCTCACAGCAGCCAGAGGATTTTGCTTGGTCTGTATGTGTATATGAACTGCCCGTGTGTGTGAGAGAGACAGAAACATACGCTGAGTACAGTAGAGTCCTGTCCATCCAGGGCTGCAGATACACTCTCCATCTGTAGCGCTGCACTGAGCTCCATTGTGACAGTTACATGTGTGGATGCAGTCAAGGCCCCATGAGCCCCAAGGACATGCTGCCAGAAGCACACAAAAATAAGTGCACATTTCCAAAGACACATACAGTACGTGGAGTATGCAATAAAAGTCAGTACACTCACACTATAATGCTCCATGACAGCAAATTGCAGTGTCTTTTACTAGGATTCACTTCTGCACATGGACACTTTTTTTCCCTCCTCTTTTTTCTGAAAATATTTATTCGATTCTTCTAGACACATATAAGTCTAGTAATATATAAATACATAATATTATGTCAAATGTTGCCATAGTAAAGACCAGACATACTGAGTGACTGTGGTAGATGTTCAATGTAAGAAGGATAATTAATGTCAAAGCCACTCCAGTGACTGCCTTTAGGGAGTTTTTTACTTCAGTTGTCTCTCACTGATCAACTAAAACACGAGGGGTGAATAACAACATACATTTTATTTGTTCTTTTGTAAAACTGAAGTTAATAAATGTTACGGTACAAAAATGGCTCTAAACGTTGCCTCTTACGCTTAGAACAGTCTTGGTCGGTCCATCCAGGGTAACACTGACAGGAGCCATCGATGGGGTTACAAGTGCCATTATTAGTGCACAAGCAGGTCTCAGCACAGGCTTTACCAAACTTTCCGCTGGGACATACTGTGGAGATACACACACAGACAGGATGGGTTCAAGGTTAAAAACAATATTTTGAATTTATGTTGTCAGCACATTTTTCAACATTTAAGATATTAACACAACCTCCTTGTATTTTGGATGTATTTGGATGTAGTTCTATAGTTTGACAGTAGACAGACAACAGCAAATAGAAGATAACTGGTTCTAGTTCAGATATCTGTTCCTGTTGTTTCTCATAATTCATTTGCTCAGCTTCTACCCATATGCCATGAATATGTCAAGAATGATGAACATTCGAATCATCTCCTCACAAGGACACGAGCAAAACTGCGTGTTTTTACCAAAGGAAAGTGGAAGTCTGGTGGATTTCTGTCCTGGTTAAAATGATGACATGTGTAGTAACTGGTGGTGCAAATGCAGTGTATTACTAATTGATGCTTTTAATAAAGAAGCCAGGAAAAAAGTTCCTCTGTAGATTTAGCACGGTCAGTCTCTTCATGCAGTCCAAGAAACAGTGCACGACGCTGCCCTCCGGGCTCTATCTGACCTGAGCATCAGTTGCAGTACTAAAGATGATTCGTCATGACCCTCTTATTTACATGTTTCTGTTTCTGGACACATACTTAGAAGTACTTCAGTATTCAGCTCTTCAGTATACCTATGAATGAAGAAGACAAGTGGATTGTTCTGATACTGTAAAAATAATACAGAAAGAAAAAAAATACTCAGAAAAGTTCTGAGAATTTCAAATTCTGACATCCCTGACAAAGTAAACCAGTTCCCAAACTTTGCACAGTGCTGTACAAAGCAAAACCTGTACAACATTCTTATACAATATACACACAATATACAAGAAAAGATCCAAAGTACATATTTTATAAACACTACAACAAAAAAAAATATTCATTCATAATTTAAACATTCTTCATGATGGAAAAAACACAAAATATTGAATAAAAACAAGAAATATTGAGGGAAGAATAAAGGGGGCAAATATACTTGGAAAATACAAATGTTTGGTAATACTGGGAGGAGCCCAGACTAAAAGGCATCTACATGAGAATGTGGATATGATCAATGAGAATTAAAAATCTAATTTCACACAAAAGAAAACATAGGTTATCCAAACTGGGCAAGTTATGATGACCTGCTTCACTTAAATGTTCAGTACAAAATGATTCTGTTCATTTCAATTTGTGCTTGTTTTTAATTTGATGGGAATTCCCATTCCAACACTTTCAAAGATTTTCACTGCTGCTATGAGTTTTGCCTAACTGGAGAAAAAAAAGGACATGAAAAAGAACATCTCTAAAGCCTGAAACCTGGAACAAGCTTTATGCAAAACTGGTTGCTTTTGCTGACAGTGGAGATTTTGGATGCTATCAAATCCTATTTCTCAAGCTTTAAGTTTTCCATCTTCCTGATGTTGCTATCACTTGGTATTGATATCACTATCACTGGGCCTTCTTCCTTTGTTTTTTACCACTACAATGCCAGGTTGGTCAGCCATCACCAGTTTGTGTGTATATGGAAGCCCCACAGGATCTTAGCTCAGTTATTCCCCATCACCTTTGGGGGCTTATCCCATTTTGACCTCGGGATTTCCAGGCCGTACTTGGCACATATGTTGCTGTATCCTATGCCGGCTACTTGGTTATGGCATTCCATGAATGCCATTCCTGCTAGCATCTTGCACCCTGCTGTTATGTACTGGATTGTCTCAGGGGCATCTTTACACAGCCTGCACCTGGGGTCTTACCTGGTGTGATAGACCCCAGCCTCTATGGATCTTGTGCTCAGAGCTTGTTCCTGTGCTGCTGTGATTAGTGCCTCCGTGCTCCCTTTCAGTCCAGCTTTGTCCAGCAGTTGGTAAGACTGCTTCTATCTGCCTGTATCTGGCCTGTCCCACCAGAGGGGAGAGAATTTCAGATCTACTATATACTAATGCCAAGGACACATATGGTTCTTCTAGTGATCTAGTGAATCATAGCCAGATTCACCTCACCCCCTGCTCTTTGTGCCTATTGCGAAGAGGGAGCCTGTGACTACAAGGAGTATTAGGAGGCATTTCCCTAGTGGAAATACAGAGTTGTTCTGAGGCAACAGACGGGTAGGCGTTTTGTGAGCCCCACAGCGAGGAAATCAACTGGCCTACTGTGCAAGAGGTCATGCCTCATGCCTGTACCCAAGACGTCACATCCCAGTGGCACTGACTTCCCACATCATGAAGACCCTCGATCAGCTCTGACCTATAGTCAGACCGCATCTGGACCACCTTCACTTTACTTACCAGCCCCACCTCATAGTGACGTCATCTACCTACTCCATCATGTCTTCACCAATTTGGACCAGCCAGCGAGCACCGTGAGGGTCATGTTTTTTTACTTTTGCAGTGCATTCAACACTATTAGGCTGACCCTCCTGGCTCAACGACTCAAAGCGATGGATGGTAGATGCCCTTCTCGTGTCCTGGATTGTAGATTGCCTGACAGGAAGACCACAATATGTGTGTCTTCAACACTGTGTGTCTGACAAGGTTATTCACCCTTTACATCACAGCACAGAGACCTGCCATTTTCAGAAGTTTTCTGATGACTCTACGTACGTTGGATGAATAAGTTGGGGTGATGAAACAGACCACAGGGATTCGGTGGGCATGTGGTACAAGCAGAACCATCTGCAGCTCAATGTGACAAAGACCAATGAAATGATTGTGGTCCATGTTTCAATCCAAATGGTCATTGTGTACATAGTGGTGGACTATAAATACCTTGGAGTACACATTGACAGTAACTGGAGTGAGACAAAAACACCACTGAACTGTACAGGAAGGGCTAGTCCTGTCTCTATTTTGTGAAATGGCTGAGGATTTTTAACATCTGTTGGACAACGCTCAAGATTTTCGATGAGTCTGTTATGGCAATTGCCACACTCGACGCATGGCTGACAGTCGCGCATGCCAACAGACTCAATAAACTGATCCACATGGCCAGTAACCTTGTGGGGGTGGAGCTGGACTTTCTTATGGTGGTGTCGGAGACGCGGATGCTGTCCAAGATAAGGACAATGCTGGACAATACCTCCCACCCACTGCGTGTGTTGGCCTGTCATAGGGGCACACTCTGTGAGAGACTGAGATCACTCAAATGCACCACTGAACGACACAGGAAATCATTCGTGCCTGTGGCTCCCTGTACAAGCCCTGCATCCAAAGCACAAGTGCACACTGCAATATTTGCACACCCTTAATATCACGTCCTCTGCAGAGAAACTAGCAACGTTAATATGACAAGATTTGCACCTCAATTTCAACTGTATATATTCAATTTTAGCTAATATACTGTAATATTTATAATTAAAGATGTTTGTTTTGACTAGAGCTAATTGTTATTGTGGCAGGGGTGTGGTCTCTGGCCCACTGCAAATGGTAAATGGACTGATTCTTATATAGTGCTTTTCCACTCTCCTGGAGTACTCAAAGCGCTCTATACAACATGCCACATTCACCCAATCACACCCGTTCTCACAACTAGTACATTCACACACATTCATACTCCGATGGACACATGGGAGAGCAATTTGGGGTTAGTATCTTGCCCAAGGATACCTGACATGCAGACTGGAGGAGCCAGGGATCGAACCACCAACCTTCCGATCAGAAGATGACCTGCTCTACCTCCCCAATGCACTGCAGCAGGCCAGAGACCACACCCCTGCCACAGTTATATTTTGTAACTTTGTAACATATTGTATTATTTAATTTACTTAAGTTAGTTACTGTTTTTACTGTCTTGGAGTAACTGTGACCGCACAATTTTCTCTGGGATGAATAAAGTATTTTGATGATTCTGATGATTGGTACACGTTGTGCAGGGGTCGGCTCTTTCATGATGGTTCCTCTTCTTGTTAAGTTTTCTGCGGCCTGAGATATTCACACGATCAGTTGTGGCCATCTTTCAGATGTACTCCTGAATCTTTGTTGATTCATCCTGGATACTGACTCTGACACTCTAATCCTCTTGATTGCTTTGATCTTGTTATTCTTTGTTGTCATCTGATTACAGTTTTCCAGTCCAAATGACATTCTGTACCACTGCTGTAGATCCTAGTGGTGTGGATCAGTGAGTTAATGCCTTGTTCACTCCTGGCATACGGCTTGATGTCATCCATGTAGAGGAGGTGGCTAATGTTTGCTCCATTCCACAGCTGGTATCCATAGCCAGCCTTAATGATCTGGCTGAAGGGGCTGAGGCCTTGCAAAACAGCAGTGGAGACAAAGGATCTTCACACAGTATCTATCTCTATATACATCTTATTCTATTCAACTCATAATATTTCTACTTGCCATCAGCATGTCCCCGAAGGACATTCTTCGCAGTTAATGTGTAATATAGACTACTATGAGTGCCTTTATAAAGCCCCTTTACTTATGTAACAGTTAGTGCTTTATGTCTAGTATCTGTAAAGTTTGGATCAAAGCATACACAGAGCATATGATTAAGACCAGGAGAGTTCAGAGAGCATAACTATCAGGAGAGGGACTGCTCACTATTTCCCTGTTGATCATCTATGAAATGAGCACACAGCTAATTTTAATTATCTATGCTGTGGCTCTCTGGTGATGCCATTCTGTCCTTCTTTACAATAACTTGGTCCAGGGTGGAATGCTTGAGTGACTTCTTGAGGGATTATTCTGAAACTACAAAATGTACACATATTCATATTCCACACAAGATGAATTCGACGCAGTAATCCCCTGACAATATCCATTTGTGAAGAACCTGTGTAATTTCAAATGCACTGCCTTGTTACTTTTTATGTCAAGGTCTGAGCAAGTAGTGATGATGTAGCAGTCAATAATATACTGAAATGTTACCAAAACTCTGTCCAGTGTTTTGAAATATTACATCAGACAGTTTACATGCATTAGTCTATACAAGCTCAATTAAAATGATTAAAGAACCTCTGCATCACTCTAGAAAGCTATTGTTTTTAATGACTGCTTTGGCTCTAACAAGGGAGCCCTGCTCTACCTGGTATCCGTGCATTGTATGTCATGTACTTTGTGCAGCAGCTGGAGGAGCAGCATACACTGTGCACCTGGATATCAGTATAAAGACAACAAAGATGACTTACTGTCATAAAGCAGCCAAATATTGTGTATTGCATTTTCACTTGGATATGATCCAAGAAAGACAGCTGAGAGATAAAGCTGATGATGAAAATCAAACAATCCCTGCTGATGATTAAATAAAAATAACAAGTCCTGCTGATGTTGACCCCTAGCTGCCAAGTTCAGCCAAATTCAGCATGATGAACCTTGTTTGGGGGGGGGGGATAAAACTATACTCTGGCTGTTTTTGCCTACTGTTAGCTTTCTTGTGTATACATATAGCATACAGACATAAGGTAACATTAGCAAGTATATGTAGGACAGCATAGACATACTGCAATTTTCTGTTTGTAACTGTCTTTACAGACTAAACAGAGGCTCAAAGATGTAGCAGACAGACTGCACATTCCCCTCAGCTTGTGTTCCCCATCTGTGGGTGAAAACTGTTCTTACAATTCTGGACCAGGCTGTCTCATTTCTTCTCAGTAGTAAAGATTATTGTGGGAGACAAGGTGGTGGCAATAATAAGGTAGAAAATGAACAAAGGCTGGTAGAGTTTCTATTTATTGTTGTAAAGGAAGGGAGAGGTTTTTCATCCTATTCTTCACCTGCATGCGTTAAGCAAGCATCTGCAATCTTACAAGTTCAAGATGCTAACACTCGACTTTTGAATGGAGTTGACTAAAGATACTGGGTTACAACAACTGATCTAAAACTACATTGACTTACTTTCTTGGTACAAGGGGTCACCAAAGTGGGTATGTCCACATCTTTCATTTGGTACAGTCTCTTTTCTGATGCAACCAAGGGGGATTTGTGCCTGTGGCTGGAATCAAACTGGCCCCCTTTCATTTGCCAAGAAACCTGCTTATTTTTATGTGGCTGTATACTTAGACCACAGCCAATTTGTAAGGTTTGCATTCAAAGGTGTAACCTACAGATACCATGTTCGGTCTTTTGGGTTGTCTGTCACTTCTCAAACCCTCGCCAAATGTTTTGAGGCAGCGTTAGTTCCCCTCAAAGAGAGCGGTATTCGTGTCATTTGGATCAAGCTCTTGCAGCATGCTAAAGAGAGAAAGTGGCAATGCAACTGTTGTTGGATCTGTCACACAATCTGGATTTCTCACTGACCCTTCAGTAATGCTTGCTACCCTGACTCAGTAGTTGTTAGAAATGTGGGCTCGAAATACGCTCACTTTTCAGCCACGTACATTTGTCAGGACACTGAGTCTCATGTCAGCCTCGCTTATTTTCAGTTGGGATGCTGATTGGGTTTCCAAAGGATTTTACTATTTTAATTTTTTTTTGCTGTTTTTTTGCTGCTCAGTCTTTAAAAGATAAGAATGTTTCAGTGCTGGACTGTCTCACACTATCGATTACCAAAATTGCTTATTGGCTCTTCACGCTTGGAGGGAGCCCAGGCTGCTGAGCTAGGAGTCTGCAATTGGAAAGGTGTCTTTTTCCAAGGTCATGTCCACAGACACCTCTGCAAGGGGATGGAGCTGCATTTCCTGCGTTATGTTGATTCATTCAGGATGTGTATTTATTTGACCACTTGTTTGTCTGCCAAGCTAATCCAGCCAGAGGTGAAGCTCTGTTTGAACACAGGGTCTCCCACTGGGTTGTGGAGTCTATCTCCCTAGCTTACAGAACCAAAAGTCTCAGTTTGCATCAGGATGTAAGAGCACTTCCAACAGGGGAATGGGTGATATTTGTGCTCCGGTCGTCATCACTGTACTTTTGTTTAGTTCTATTACTTGACCGTGACAGTGCAAGTTAAATACTGGTCGTCTGACTCCAGTTCTGTGGCTGCGATGTGGGGTATATATATGTGTCACATACTGTATGTGTTGTGCCAACTAAAGTGATTGAAAGGAAACAAAATGTTATGACTGTATCTTTTGTTCCCTGAAAGAAAGGAATGAAATAAAGCCCCAGGTTTGTCCATCCGACAGCCTGAGTGGATGATGGGGTGTGTATGTGCAGTTATCTTCAACCAGGATGCACACAGGTGTGTTTTACCTCTTCTTCAGGGAACTAAAGTTATAGTCCATCATATTTCATCTCTTTGGACAACTTCATTCTTGCCTTTAAGTCTTGTGAAATACCACTTTAACATTTCGAAAGTGCTAAAATAATAAAATGAAGCAACACAAATATTCTGGTCAGATGCTACTAAGCATTTTTTCTGTACGGCTGCATTATAATGCAAATGTGGTCACAAAAATGAATAAAGAAGTAAGATTTATGAAAATAACAAAATGTCTATTAAATATTACTAGTGGACACGACAGGAAAAATTCCAGTTTTTTATTCTTTGTTATTTTCACATTTTTGATGTTGAATTTCATTCAGTGTCTGAGCTTTTAAAACATGCATAAGAAGCTGGATTGTGTTGGCTGCCTAAGGGTAAAACGTCTTTTTGTTTTGAAGTTTTTCATTTAAAATGCAAGACTGCAAAAGAAGAGAATGTGTATGTTTCCTTGGTACTATATTCCGGATTTTCAGAAAATTCCTTATAGCCCACATCATACTAAACAAATAAAGAGGCAGGGAACACTGTTTGATTGCTGCTCACACTGACTAATGTCAGGACACTGAAATTAAAACTAAATTTCAAAAAAGCACTAGGTGTTATAATAATGATTTAAACTTAGTCAGTGTGTTGCTGTGTATTAAGGTCCATTATATACGAAGTGGGTTTTTTCTTCTTCAAGCAGGATACCATTGGTGATATGAAAAATGTGAGGTAAGTAAAACCTTTTTTTATTCCTTAAGTTATATTTAGGACAATGTCTCCTGTAGTTATTAACTTGTGCCACATACTATCCACTAACAGAGTAGCTAACAGTAGGTTAGTAGCTAATGTTAGCTTAGCGAATAGTACTCAGAGTAGCCACAAAATTTAAGTAAGGTTGTTGCGAAATAAGCTGAACATTATTATTGTAAATATGGATAGAGAACTAGATGCGGAAAGTTGTGCTTTCAAATAACTTCAAATAACACACACACACACTCCTACAGTAATATATACTGTCAGATGATGAAGTAAAATACAAAATATATCAAAGCAGCCATAAAAAAATAATAAAAAGGGGAACCAAAGTTCAAGTAATGCAGATACCTGTGAGTTGTAAAGTACTGAAGTACAGTATAGAGTAAATGTTGATCAGCTTTTTGAATGAAAATGACTGGAGACTCACCTAAACTGAGTGCTAGTTGATAAAACCTGAGGTCAGTCTGCTTTAATATTTTTAATTATGCACCACACTGGGTTTATAGTGTGGAAGCGATATCTGCAACAAACATGGGGTGCACTAGACCATATTAACTTAAAAGCTTTTGTGAAATAAGGTGAAATATTATAATAATGTATAATAAATATTGCATTAATTAAAATGCATTAACATGTAAAAATCTTAAAACAAAAGCTTTTTTACAAGCCAATAAAACTCTAGTCCACTGACCTTTGGGTTGTTAGGTTGAACACTTAATTATTATTAATATTAATGAAGATTTACACCATTGTAATGTCTTGTTTTCAGCATCACAAAAATTTTGCATCAAAGTACAGGTCAAATTTCAGGATGATGATATGCTTGGGTATTTTCATTACAGCCACTCATTCTCCTTTAAAGGCTTACAGGGAACATCTCCCTCATTCACTTGCAGATTTAAAACTCATAAACATAAACACACAATAAGTCTACTTCATCTATGTTGGAGACAAAACACTGTCAGTGCTCCTGTTGCCTCCTATTACAATCAGAAAGCCTTCCAAGAACACAGAGTACAGGTACATTTTTATGCCTCAGCTTAGATTGCATAGACATCTTATTTTATTTGACTTTGACCTTTGACTGTACTTCAGATTATTTACATATTTTTGCATTTAAAAAATGTTTTCTTTCAAAAATGTCATTTTAATATTGCGCATAAATACAGTCAAAGGGTTTAGTTTTTTGACAGATGACCACTTCCTTCTGTTTTTTCACTTTTTAATATTTTATTGTTGCTCATTAATAAAACAAAAGTATTTCTTATCCCATTACTTGATGGAATAATCAGTAGGTTACTCGATTACTAAAATAATCAATAGCTGCAGCCCTACTGAAAATAGCTTTCAAAGACTTGAAGGTGTGGCCCAATACTTTTGTCTGCATAGTGTTTGTAGAATAGAGGAAAACAACTGTGGGAACAGGTTCCTCTCGGGGAACAATGAATTACCTGCACTACAAGGGTATACTGTTATTTGTTAAGACTTTCACATACACTGTTCTTTTAAGATCCTACATGCCCTGTTTTTTACAATTTACCAGTCAATAACATCATTAGCTGCAAAAGGTTATCCAGCAAGAGAACAGGGATAGAGCTGGATTGGCACTTCAGGCAGTATAAAGCCTCAATGCTGGACATCTGATTTATCAAGCCTCACCCAGTTATCTATGGGCTGCTCAAAGATGCAGTGGCCAGCAGAATGGCTAATGTAGGACAGGGCATAACTAAGGCTGTCCTCATGTTTAATGATGATGAATATTTCAAAGCATACTCCTCCACTGCCTCTATTTAAAACTCGACTTAGCAACAGACCTTGAACCAACTGAGTTCATAGGAGGTTGAACACCTATTCAACCTACTGTGAAACTAAACTAGACTAAGATATTGATGTAAAGCAGGAAGTAACAAAAAGATTATTGAGATAAAATGGTTGAATACATTGCACTAAAAGGGACTAAGAATGAGTTCACTTGGTAGATTTTCCACTGAAAAGCCAACATTCAAGGGCTTTGCTTTTGAATGCAGAGCTTGCATTCTAACCTAAAGCTAATGAGAGATGTCAGCATTTTACAAAAATGGCTGCGTTAATAATGTCAGGAGGCTGACTGCAGTGATTATATTGGACGCCAGCTCTGTTCTGGTCCTGTGCCTACGTAACCATTAAAACGCTATGAAAACACTAAGAATACAGGTTTAGACAGCTTTTTAATACATTAAATTAATTTTTAAAAGCATATTTCATATTTGCTCATGCTATCTTTGTCTATAATAAAAATTGGTTTGATGATCTGAAACATGGAAGTGTGATGATGAATCTTCAAAAAATTTGAAATTAGCAAGGAGGTAAATACTTTTTGACAGCAGTATGAACAGATAGATGAAGTTGCTAACCTCAAGAAATCCTCCCAGTGACTAGAAAAGACTTACTTAAAAGACACCACGGCTCCAGTGATCACGGTAGCACAAGGACAGCACCAGATCCATAGGGGCAGAAGTCTGCCACAGCTGACTTCTATCTTGGAGAACAACCACTTCACACTGTCCATGTCAGTTTTGATAAGCTAGCAAAGTTTCATTTGTTTTCAGCTTCCAGACTTTACTTAGTTTGTAATTGAAGTATAAACAGGGCACCAACTCACTGAGAAAAAAAGACTATGGAACCCAATGACAGGTTCGTCCATCCATCTTCTTCTGCTTATCTGAGGCCGGGTCGCGGGGGCAACAGCCTAAGGAGCTTGTCCGGGGGAACACCATGCTTTCCCAGGCCAGCCGAGAGATATAATCTCTCCAGCGTTTCCTAGGTCTGCCCCAGGGCCTCCTCCCGGTGGGACATGCCCGGAACACCTCACCCAGGAGGAACCCAGGAAGCATCCTTGTCAGAACCCTCCCGGATGGCTGAACTGAACTAAAGGGAGAGGCCAGCCACCCTTCGGAGGAAGCCCATTTCTGCTGTTTGTATCTGTCCCTACCCACAGCTCGTGATCATTGGAGAGGTTAGGGACATAGATCAACCGGTAAATTGAGAGCTTCGCTTTTACACTCAGCTCTCTCTTCACCACAAAAGACTGGTGCAGCGTCCGGATCACTGCAGCCACAGCACCAATCCGTTTCCTGTAGTTGATCTCCCGCTTCTTTCTCCCCTCACTCGTGAACAAGACCCCAAGATGCTTGAACTCCTCCACTTGGGGCAGGAACCCATCCCTGACCCGGAGTGGGGACTCCACCCTTTTCCGGCCCAATGAAAGGTGCTATATGCAATGCATGTGGACACTAAGTCAACATCAGTGCAATATCATCAACAGAAGACAGCTACTATCAAAGCTGGAGATTCAAAGGCAACAGCACAGTGAAAACAATAGTGAGAATAATGGACATACATTTTTTATACACACACACACACACATATATATATATGTATGTATGTATAGTACTGCCGTTGGAACCCGACTTCATTCCTGAAACCCAGACGAAGTTTAATAGCATTGTTTCTTCCTCCCCTTAGCAAATATTGATAGTCTATCTATCTCAACTTCCTGTTAAACACACTGCTTTTTACTGTTTTCACTCACGAGCTCAAAATCTAGCGCTTTTCAGTCTGTGTCTAAGTCTATATCATTTCAGTCTAAACCAAGCACAGAACAGCAGTTCCTTCATTATACATAAATGACTATTGTATAGAAAAATACTGCATGTTAGTCTATTGCACACTGAAATGTGGATTGCATATAGAAATATATATCATACTGGATCAGTTTGATTTTGTGTGTATTTTAGTAATTTTGTTTTTGCCATCAGTCTGACTGTGGTGGGAAAGAAGCTGTTGTGGAAGCGTGTTGTGTGTGTGACAGACTGTCCACTCTGCTGCATCTCTGGATGTATCTTGATTGTTTTGGTGCAATGAGGGTGTGACCTGAAGCAACACATCATCAGAGACCTGACAATCTGTCATGATGTGTTGTTCTCGTTTCTTACAGCGTTCTGTGTCCACTGATGGAAGATCCGTTCTTATAATCCTCTCTGCAGGCTTTATAACTCTCTGGAGAGTTTGCGGCTGTAGCGAGACTCAAAGTAGCCACCAACCAAGAGCCCCCAGCTACCTGACAGAGTTTCATTAGTAGAAATGCTGGTAGATGTGAACACTGCTCTACCCTCCATCCCCACTGGCAGTATCACTGAAATCTTAAGTACCTCGGTACTCCACAGGCCAATGGGAATGAGTCAAAAAATACACGAAGTTCCACATTTCATGATGAAAAACAGAGCATCTGTAAATACATCAGACAGATTGCCTCAGACAGCTGAAGACAAATGGTGATGCTGAACAGGAAGAGGAATTCATGGACATGGACAACCAAGTCCCTGCATGGGATTTACAATCAACAGATAGATGAAGTTGCTAAGATCAACAAATGTGTCATGGTTTGTGGCTCTGTGTCTGAGGAGCGTGTGGGATGCCCCGGTGGCCACACCCTCGGGCTCGGCCATCACCATCACACCTGCATCCCACTCCAGGCGATTACCAGGAGGACTATTTAACCCTGCAAAGATGGCTGCTCCACGCCAGTCCGTTAGTCACCCCTCAGTGGTAACTTGGCTCCCCGCAGAGCTTGTGTGTATCCAAGTGTTGCTTGAAATGTGTTAATTCTATCTCCGTGTGCTCAGGTTACTGATGTCTGGCATTTTGTACCTGCCACCTGCCTGTCCTCTGCCTGCTTAGATCTCTGAGTGCACCACCTGAGAGTCCCACGGTCCGGCTCTGATCGTAAACCAGATTGCTATAGCCCTGTCTTGTTGTGTCTCTCCCTTCCCCTGTACACTAGGACCTTTTTCCCTTTCTGTTGCTGCCTCCCACAGTCCCGATTACAGCTTCCCTGTGTGCTGTGATTTTGCCTCCCTTGGTTGTTCCAGGTCATAAATAAAACCTGTACTTCCTCACTCTGAAGCGTATTGAGTTTGCTTTTGGGTCCCGCTTGTGTGTGCGACCTGCGGTTAATGACACTTATTTATAATTATGAAGTGTTTCTACTTCTGTACTTCCGAATTACTTTTTAATGGAATCAGACAAACTGAAACAAACCAAAACAAACTGACCTTCGTTGCAGAGGGAGCCAAAAAATCCAGCGAGACATTTGCAGTGGCCGGTGATGTGGTGGCATGCCCCATCGCTGTGGACACACTGAGGACACATCTGACTGCAACGATGGCCATAGAAGCCAGGAGAACATGCTGTAGAGGAAAAATCCACATTATGGCTCATCATGTGCACTCTGTGATGGTGTGTGTACTGGGAATAGCATTCTAGCCATTCCCTCGTCCCATGGGTCAGCCTGTTAGCTGTATTAGTTTTGATTTGTTTTTCCTTCCCGGACAGGAAGGACTCATAAGTCTTCCTCTGGCCTTTAATTTGCTTTAATTGACGTAACTCTAATTGCTCTAACTGGCGAGGCAACCCTCTTCCCTCATGCTACAGGATTTTCCTCATTATGATAATTGTGTAAACTGTGAATCAAGAGAGCTTAAATGTATTACTCTGATGCCGAAAGAAGCAGAAGAAACGGTCATACAAACACACTCCATGTACTCACACTATGAGCATCATCAGACTTGGGCTCGATTTCAAGCAGATGCTACATGAATGAGTTACAGTTATTTTCTTAAACAAAATAAATGACCTTTAAACTTCAGTTTCACTGGGCCATCACCATGGGAATTTAGACTCTTAATTTCAGAACATCAGCATCACCCATTAAAACAAACCACCATGTACAGGTTAATATGCAGGGTGACACACAGATCCCTAATGCTAAAGTCAGTAAAAATGGCTGTGTCCTTGTGGTTATTTTCACCCTGATTGAAAACAAGCCTCAAAATTGATTTCTGTAAAACTCAGATGTTTTCTCCTCCTCTACTCTGTCCTCTGAATCTTTACAAAAGAGGTGGAAGTGCCAACGTTAGTATGACCCACAGCATCCCTCTGGCCAGCCACGAGGACTGTTTCTGTTTTTTTAAGACAAATGCTACGATCATTAAATTTGCTAATTAGTTGTAAAACAAATTCTACACATACTTTAATTCAAAGACCTATGAAGAAGTTACAAACTGGAATAACAAAGCAGGCATATGTTAGAACTTAGAAAGTTAATAGATTATCCAGTAGAAACAGTGCACCAGGCGGATTTAAACCAGAATTAGCATTAGAAACCTGTGGCAGCTATCACTTTATTCTAGTGCTGTCAGTGTTAATCTCGTTAAAATGATGTTAACGCCATAACCGCATTAACTTGGTAAATCAAGTTAGCGCAGATCGCCCCGTGCGTGGGGCTGGAGGGTGCTAACATGTTAACGAGCTAACCGTGCTAACGCGTTGACGCCGTGCAGTCCCACGCACGGGGCGATTTGCGCTAACTTGATTTACCAAGTTAATGCGGTTATGGCGTTAACATCATTTTAATGAGATTAACGCTGACAGCAGTACTTTATTCATTTCTCCTTTTTTACTAATTGTATAGGAGTCTTGTTAATAGTCCTATTTGTAGTTCCTATTTAAGCAAAATGTCAGGATTTCTTCCACCACTGTAGCTGTAATCGAGTGAGTACAGTACACGATTGCAGAAACGTGGGTGTGAAAAATAATCCTTTACTTCTTCTGCAGTTGGTGCCCCGGTAGCCCGGAGCGCACACACAGGTGCCATCCTCTGGAGAACAGGAGCCCCCGTTCTCGCAGGTGCAGCTGTAGGAGCAGTTGGGTCCCCAGTGACCCTCCTCGCACACACTGTCACAATGGACACCTGCACAAAATACACATAAACACACACAGCGTAGGCTATAGTAAAGCAAACAGCTTTATTCTGTCAAGCGCTGAGCTATGAGCTCTTAAGTAAAGTCAAACTGGTATTCCTAACACAGAGGTTCACATGTCACTTAAAGGTGAAAAGTGAGACGGCAGGGTGATAAAAAAAAAATCAACAGAAATGAGGGAATGACAAATAGCAAAAGTCACTGAGATGAGTAGAGTTTTTGTGTTGTGTGTGTTAGTCTGAAACAAAAAGATGCCAGATGCCAACATGAGCAGCAAACTGGTGTGCATGTAAAGGTGATAACTGGCATTATGTTCAAAAGTATGAACAAAACCAAAAATGCTTTTAATTATTTTGCTGTCTAAATATTCATTTGTGTGTGCACATGTATGAATAAATGTCAGTTTATATGAATAAACACATAAAATCTCACAAATACTACCCAAGACTTTTCCCCCTCTAATTCTTTGGTAAAGTGTCTCCTTCTTTCATCAGTCTTGCATGTGTGTGTGTGTGTGCGCGTGTGTGTGTGTGTCCTGAGGGGCAGGAGTCTGTCTACACAAAAACTGGTCTGCACAATAGTTCAGAGCCCGTACGGCTCACAGGGGACAGTCTGACGGAATAAAAACATAGAGTATGTGTAAATACAGTATACGTCTCCATCTCACTTCAGCCTGCAGCTCATTAGAAACTTTCTTTGACATTTAACATTTCTTTCAGACATTATGATGCAATTAATAACATTATAACATCTAAACTTAACATAAAAAGTAAGGAAATGTTTGTTTGGTTGATTATTTCTTTGTTCTAACAATGCTTCTTTTCAATAAATCGTAGAGTACTGCTGGAAGGTTAGTTTATTTCCCTTCACATCCCTAAGAGCTCTTTAAATAGTAGAGTTGTGTATGTGAATTGCACCCCTGAAAAAATTGCCACCAAATCTTCTCAGCCAATGCCCAACAGCTTATTCTGTTATTGACTCTTGATTTTGAGCTTCTGGTACTGCAGGTGCTGACTATCAGGTGCCTGTTTGGCCCTGATTAACAGCACCTTTGAGCGTGGACTCTGCTTCAATGGTGAGCTGGTGTCTGCTTCAAACATGTCATGATTATAATTATATCTATGTACCTCTATTTTATTTGTCCATTCCACTACACATGAATGCATTGTTAAGGGATAAAGATATTTTCTTTACTCTTTCATTTTTATAGTATGACTGCTTATGTTTATATATACCAAATTTTCCAGTGCTTGAGCCTACAATAATAATTAATATTATCGTATGTTATCTTAAAATCACCCAGAAATTTTTTTTGTTCTAAACTGAACACTAAATCAGTCAAAAAATCAAATCAAAACTCTAAGTGCCAGCTGGACAACAGATAGCAACAAACTGTTTTTTGAGTTATCTGTTGTCCATCGATGGTTAATTCAATCAGTTTCAGTTCAGGTCAATTTTATTTTATTTATATAGCACCAAATCACAACAACAGCTGAATATTGTCTAATATTGTTATGTAAACACCCTACAGTAATACAGCAAAACCCCAACAATCAGACGTTTGAGTACGCACTTGACAGTAGGAAGGAAAAACTCGCTTTTAACAGGAAAAAACCAGCAGAATAGAATAGAATAGAATAGAATTCAACTTTATTGTCATTGCACATGTCACAGGTACAGGGCAACGAAATGCAGTTTGCATCCATCCAGAAGTGCTTTAGCCATGATATAGATATATTACAATATATATTAGCAATAATATAGATATGTAAGTATATTACAGAAATGGGTCTATTATGGTATGTTATAATGTACACGGTATGAAGTATGTTATGAATATGCTATAACTATAAGTATGTACAGGCTGTAGTGAGTACAAGCTATGTACAGGCTATGAACAGGATATAAATATGAAAAAAACTATACAGAAATATGAGATGTACAGTTATACAGAAATGTGAACTATGCAAGTTATAAACAGTTGTAGGATTAAAACTTATTGTATGTACAGAATGATTATTTACACAGAATTATACAGTAGTGCAGTTAAGATAAGTGAGATATGTGGATAATTTCTACAGAGGCTATATAAAGTGCTAGTGGTTGTGAGTGGTGGTTCAGTCCATGTTATTATTGTGTGTTTGAGGGTACAGTTGTCCATTGTGTGTGGGTGTAGGTGGTTGTGGGTGTGTGTATGTTCAGTCCATGAGTTTAACGTGGGTCAGATGTCAGGAGGCAGAGTTCAGGAGTCTGACAGCTGTGGGGAAGAAGCTGTTCCGGTACCTGGTGGTCTTAGTCCGGAGGCTCCTGTAGCGCCTCCCAGAGGGCAGGAGGGTGAAGAGTCCATGTGATGGGTGACTGGGGTCTCTGATGATTTTCCCAGCCCTTTTCAGACACCGCTTCCTGTAGATGTCCTTTATGGCAGGAAGTGGTGCTCCGGCGATGCGCTGGGCAGTTTTCACGACCCTCTGCAACGCCTTCCGGTCCGAGGCAGAGCAGTTCCCGTACCAGACTGTTATACAGTTGGTCAGGATGCTCTCGATGGTGCAGCGGTAGAAGTTCACCAGGATGTCTGAGGACAGGTGGTTCTTCCTCAGAGTCCTCAAGAAGAAGAGGCGCTGGTGAGCCTTCTTGACCAGCTTGGAGCAGTTGGTTGTCCAGGTGAGATCCTCGGAGATGTGGACTCCCAGGAACTTGAAGCTGCTCACACGCTCCACAGCCGTCCCCTTAATGTGGATGGGTGGATGTGGGTCAGCATTCCTCCTGTAGTCCACGATGAGCTCCTTGGTCTTCTCGGTGTTAAGCAGCAGGTTGTTTGTGTCGCACCACTCAGCCAGATGATCCACCTCCTCCCTGTAGGCGGTCTCATCGTTGTCGCTGATGAGGCCAATCACCGTGGTGTCATCTGCAAACTTAATGATGGTGTTAGAACCATCAGCAGGTCTGCAGTCGTGGGTGAAGAGGGAGTAGAGGAAAGGGCTCATCACACAGCCTTGTGGTACCCCGGTGTTCATTGTGATTGTTGATGAGCAGCGGTTATCCAGCTGGACATGTTGGGGGCGGTTGGTCAGGAAGTCCAGTAACCATTTGCAGATGAGGGAACTGATGCCCAGGTCTGTCAGTTTCCTGATGAGTTGTGAGGGGTGGATTGTGTTGAATGCTGAACTGAAGTCTATAAACAGCATTCTGGCGTAGGTGTTGTTGTTGTCCAGGTGTGAGAGGACAGAGTGCAGTGCGATGGAGACTGCATCCTCTGTGCTCCTGTTCTGGCGGTATGCAAATTGGTGGGGGTCCAGGGTGGGGGGAGACAGGATTTGAAGTGTGCTAAGACCAGCTGCTCTAAGCACTTAGTGATGATGGGGGTGAGTGCTACTGGGCGGTAGTCATTGAGGCTAGATGGGTTGGAGTTTTTGGGTATCGGGACGATGGAGGTGGTTTTGAAGCAGGCCGGTACCACAGCGTGGGCCAAGGACAGGTTGAATATGTCTGTCAGGACTCCTGCAAGCTCCCCAGGCTCCTGTAGCGCCTCCCAGAGGGCAGGAGGGTGAAGAGTCCATGTGATGGGTGACTGGGGTCTCTGATGATTTTCCCAGCCCTTTTCAGAACCAGTCTCAGGGAGGGGCGGCCATCTGTCGTGACTGGTTGGGGTTGACGGGGAAGGAGACAGGACAAAAGACATGCTGTGCTTCATAAGTTGAAGATTGCTGCTGCTACTCGTCCATCCCGTCTTGAGAATTCTGACATGACGACTCGGGTGTGTTGATTCCTTTAAACCGATATATTCATCCCGCTGTAACCAGGTTTCTGTCAGTCAGAATAAACTGATGTGTTGATCAGTTATTAAATCCTTTACTAACAGGGACCTTATGTGTACTGATCCACATTTAACTGCTTTATCTTTGGTGCAGTTGAGGATGCTATATTGTTATTTAATTTAATCTGGATTTGTTTTTTGGTGAACAGACATAGTTTCTGCAGGGATGCGGCTCTGGAAGATAACAGGAGGAAGGACGCTGCAGAGATGGTGTATAAGACTCTGCTTCCCGGTCCCAACTGTGGATAAATTTGGCCAAACTTCTAGAAATGAGAGCTGCTCCATCTAAAGGGAGATGGGTACCATCTCTCCTAACAAGACCAGGTTTTCCCCAGAAAGTTGTTCAGTTTACACTTTTCTCTCTGCAGACTTTTAAATTTGATCTCATTGAGTTTTTCACTGACTCCGAGTGTAATTAATCACAGGAGAATCTTATGGGGTCTTTAATTGATATGCACTGTATTTTCTGTCAGCTTCACAGACTCTCACAAGTCTAATTGTCATTCATAGTTATTACCTGAACTGTAATTACACAGGCTTACTAATTTCAGTCTAATGCAGACATGTCATGTTTCTTCAAACCTCATTTACTCATTTACTCTAAACTTTGATCTATCTATTCATCAATATGTTGAAGTTTCCCTCAATGTCAATTCATTATCAGTTTTTCCTCTGGCAGTGAATTAAAATGCCCTCTCCATATTCATCTCCTCTCATATTGATCCTCTCTCACCACAAGTTTACTAATTGACAATTAGTGGATGAAACAAGGAGAGGTACAACTCGAACATGACAATTAATAAAGTAAACAAGGGCACGGTGAAGTGTAATATCACTGCTGAGGAGAATGTTTATGTAAAAAAGGCTCTCTTGAAAGGTGCCTTATACATGGGAACATTTGTAAAGTTGAATTATTGAAAACAGCTCAAACTCATCCAAGCTTGAACGTCCCTAGTTTTAGAATTATAGGTTTGAATCTGCTGTGTGTTTGTCATATCGATTTGTAGTCTGAATTCATACCATATTGTTGTCTGCACCCCTTCTCCTCTGTCTTCTATTCCCCATCCATGTTTTATTTTACTCTCCTCTACTGAATGTGTGTTGAGGTATTTTCCATAACTGCTTCAGCTGCCCTCATTTCAGAGGGTCTAGATATGGCCCATGATCCCATGCCCCCTGAAGAGGCCAAAGGTCAAACTAAAGTGCATTTTTTAAGCACTTCTGGAGTGTTTTTGATGACGATTCGTCAGTTTCATTGGATAGTTTTGCTTCTCTGAGACCATGTGACTATAGAGGCACATCTAAAATAATTTTTAAACCCACTTTCAGTATATTTATTACTTTGTTGTGCACTTTCAAGGGCTGGTTTTACAGAGACACGAGACGGACGACAGCTTAAATAAAACTAATATAGTGGTCAGATTTCAGGTAAATTCATCAGTGGTACAAAGTACTATGTTGACTTAAACACCATTAAACTGCCATGAATTTCAGGTAACTCTGATCCAATTTAAAACACTCCATCAAACATGCTTGATGTAGAAAATCCTTGCCTTGTAAAAGAATTTGAGCATATCTTACTGTAAAAGTTTGTCATAAAACCTCTGAATATATATTATCAACTGACTATTTTGGTACTATATGTTTCCTCAAGTTTACCTCACTCTTTTAAAATTCAACAACACTGTTAACTTTTCCTGAAACTGTGTTAAGCTGTCTTCAGTATGTGAAAAAAATGTAATTATTCCGTGCCATCAGCCAGCAAGTGTCATTGATTGCTACCATGGAAAAACTAATGCCAGAGGAATGTAACATGGGTATGGCACAGGTCTTACACAATAAGCTGCAAAATGCATATAAACCCTGCCTGTGAAAGTCACACATGGTTTATAAAGCACTTTGAGTGCTCGAGTAAAGTAACAGTTTCATTTAGTTCATATTCATATTGCACCAAATCACAGCAACAGTCCCCTCAAGGTGCTTAATGCTTCTATGTGAAGACTACAATAATACAACTAAACCCCAACAATCAGACGACACCATCTGAGCAATAAGTCTTGTGAGAGTGGGAAGGAAAAACTCCCTTTTAACAGGCAGAAACCTCCAGCAGAACCAGGCTGACATAAGCTTTGTCCAAAAAGAAAGTTTTAAGTCTAATCTTAAAAGTAGAGAGGGTGACTGTCCCCCGAATCCAAGCTGGGAACTGGTTCCACAGAAGAGGGATCTGAAAGCTGAAAGCCTCCCAATTTACTTTTTAATATCCTAGAAACCAGAAGAAAGACAGCAATCTGAGAGCGAAGTGCTCTATTGGGGTGATATGGGTGGTATGGAAAGATGGGTTCTGATTACTCAATATTATTTGCTATATAAGAACCAGTCCATTTTCCATTTACATAATGTTTCAGCACAAGATATATGTTACATTACTGGGCTCAACATTAGGCCCTGTCCCACTTTGTCCCTCTTTTTCAGAGATCATGTTTCAATCGTCCTGTTCACTCTTTAGTTGAAATAAAGTAAAGAAAAAGACAAATATGATTTTTTTGTGACATGATGGTATATTCAATGTTGGGTCAGTGAACTATACGTTTTAGAATAGAAAAGTGCTATATAAGAACCACTCCAGATGCAATGCAAGTGGTGTAAAGCACCCAGCTACTGGACTCAGTGGAGTCTCAGCAGTGGAGATGTGTTAGAGCAGTTTCTGCAAGGCAGGACTTTTCATCCGGGTCTAGTCTGACCTCACAAATGTTTAATAGAATGGCCAAAAATTCCCATGAATACAGGAAAACTTTGCCACAAGACTGGAAGCTGTTATACTGGAAAAGGGTGTCATTAAAGTTACTTAATACTTTTAATAATATAGTGTAGTTACAGCAATCTGACAGCAGAAGGGTTATTATTGTTATGAATATTCAGTGAATGCAAAATTGGGAAAATGCTTTGAATGGCATTTTGTCAAAAGACTGAAGCAGCGGTGCTGGTATAAATGAATACTCTACTGTACCACCAATATGCAACCAAAAATGCACAAATTATATCACAGTTGCCAAATGCTTGACCTTGAGGTCAAGGCCACTAAAATGTGAACTTGTCTTTAGCTGATATTTCTGTGGTATCAATCTGAACATCATAGGTGTTCTTTCTAATGTCACTGGATTCACAGCATTTTCAAATGTTGGCTCAAACTGCAGCTCCATAACTCACCCGTCCAACCTGCAAGACAGCGGCAGAAACCCGTTACTGGATCACAGCCATCGGAGTTAACACAGTCACATTTCTCTCTGCAATCCAAGCCGTACAATCCATCCTAACAGCATCAAGAGAAACAGCAGAGAAAACACATTTTTTTCTTTTATTAAGTAACTTGTATTTTCTTGAACTTTAACAAAACATTAAAGAAGCAAAGTAGATGTCTGAGCTGATGAATAAAGAGAAAAAATGAATGCTATGAGCACTCACAGGACACGGTACGTCACAGTATTCATCCGTCCAGCCCGGGGAGCAAGCACAGGTTCCATTGACGGGGTTGCAAGATGCCCCATTGGCACACTGACATGTCTGATTGCAGCTCAGTCCCCAAGTTCCACTGGAGCAAGGGATGGAGCAGTCTACACCCTGCCAACCTGCTCAGACGACAGATCATTTTAGTTTGAAATGGAACTTTATTCTGCAATTAAGTATTTTAGGTTTTATATTTCCGTATGGTTGATCTTGTGATTTTGATTTATTTTATGACCTTTCTTCTAACTTGGTGTAATTGTGGTTTAGAAGAATGTGGATCCTGTTTTCTCTACATTATCCATCTTTGCTGTATTTGTTATAATGACTAGATACATGTCAATACCTATTTTAGAGCTGCAACAGTCTCCAAGAGGCATGAGCCGACAGACGGACATATTTACAGTTTAAACAGATTATCAAAAGTAGTTTATTTGGAGCTAAAAAATGGCAGCAAGTCCCTTATCTTTGATAAGTGTTTCCAACAAACAGTTTGTTTGTTGGAAACTTCATTTCCTCTTCCAAGTAAGTCTGTCTGGTTGTTGTTTGAGTTTTTCCTGCAGTGAAAAAAGCCATAGAAATAAGCCAAGCTGCAGGACACAGGAGTTCATCTTTACTAAGGGCTGTACATTGAATTGTCAGAGCGTATGCTAAACATATATCCTGATAATTCAACTGTTCAGTAATATTTTGGATTATTGTTTAAATGACTTTTAAAAATGTATTTATCTTTTTAAAGGCTTTGCTTAACATGAATGTAAGTAATAAGAAATGTTTCTGATTTGTCATTTCCTTCCATCCTTCATCATTTCCTGGGCTTTTCACACTAAAAACACTGAGCATATTAAAGTACATCAAAGTAAATTAAGTCATGGGTGATTAAAAAGAGAGAGAGAGAGAGAGAGAGAGAGAGAGAGAGTATGCGGGTTTCACAGGGTTCGTTCTTGTTCTAACCAAAGCTCTCAGGCCCTGGTCCTGTTTTCTGCTTCTTCAGATGTCTCTCTATTTTAATTACCTGTGGTCCCAACCAGGTTCAGTGGTGTATAAATATTTAAACATGCTGATATTGAGAGATATTAAGCAAGCAGAAAAAAAGACCAGGTAAGGGACTGGAGATTGTTACGGTTGATGTCTTCACATTTTTAAAGATGTACTAAGTTTCAGTGGTGAGATTAGAGAAAACTTTGGGTTTCTGGTTTTCAAATGCAGGATCAATAACAACAAACAAACAAACAAACAAAAACAGGGCTAGGAGATCAAGGCTGGAACTTTTTAATATCAAGCAGTTTGAAATTTTCTCAATTTGGTTTAAGAGTTTAGAAAAGTCAGAAAGTGTGGAAAATATCTGTCAAAAAAAATCCGCAAATAATTTCACTGAGTCACTGTGAAATATAACAAAGAAAAAGCAGCAAATTCCCAAATGTTCCTATTTGTTTAGTGTTCTTGTGGTATTAGCTAAAACTAACTTTTGTATGTGTACAAGAAGCACAACTTGAATAAAGCAGCAGTTTGGAAACATTGTGTCAAGGCCATGTGACCTAACTTTTTTAAAGGTTTTTATCACACTTGACCTCTTGAAATAAAAACGAGCAATCTTTATCTCCTGGTGATCACTGAAATTCAAGTTATACACCCTTCCCCATTCACTTCAGATAGGCCTGGTTTTCTTCAGATTCAAATAAATGCAACACTATCAACATTTTAATTTCAATAGTCAACAGAATATGTAGTAGTTAAAATATGTGCTCTGCAACTTCTTGATGGCATTCTCATTTTCTCTAAGTCTCCACAGGAACATGAAAACCATGTCCGATGCTTTAGCTGAAAGCAGAGAAATGTGACTCCCATGCAGACACAGTGTCTTCTCTCGGCTGTGTCAACTCAAGGCTGACCCGGTAAAGGTCAAGGCGGTCATGGATTGGCTAGTCAATTCTGATGCAAAACAGCTCCAGAAATTCTTAAGATTCCTAAATTTCTACTTCAGGTTCATTCAAGATTTCAGCAAAGTAGCTCTGTTAACGATGAAATACAGCTGATGTATACTGCTGCATTCACATGTAAATTTTTAGATTAGAAAGAAGGACCAGAGGCTCTGCTGAAAATGCTAGACATTCAGGGAAAAACAACAAGTGACAGTGAAGACTGTGACTTCTTACAAAAACAATTTTGATAGTTGTTCCTCTTGTCAAATTCTAAAACATAAACATAATAATGAAGGAAATTTCAACACTCTGTCTTTAAGAACGTGCTTGTAAAGCACTACCTTCTCTGCAGATGCAGGAACCATCAATGTGGGAGCAGGAGATCTCATTTTGGCAGGAGCACGATGAGGAGCAGTTGACCCCGTACAGGCCTGCAGGACAGCTGATAGAGCAGTCGTCACCCTGGTCACACAAAAGGAGACAGGAAGGAACTGAAAAATAATGGTAATGGTAAGAGAAAGGTAAGATAAAAGGCTTGGAGTTGATTTGAGGTGAAGCGCTTGGATTTGGCAGATTTTGCTGTGAATGGACAACGGGTGGTCAAATCAGCTCTCTGTGAAGGTGAAACAACCAATCCTTAAGCTCCAAAGACAGAAAAAACCCATCCGAGAAGTTGCTACTACATTAGGATTGGACTCAGCAATGCAAAAAGACCTGGACGTCCACAGGAAGACAGCTTTCCAGGATGATTGCAGAATTATTTCTATTGCAAAGAGAAACCTCTTCACAACAGCCAACCAAGTGAACAGCTCTCTCCAGGAGGTAGACGTATCGATATCCAAGTCTACCATAAAGAGAAGACTGCATATAAGTAAACACAGGGTGTTCACTGCAAGGTGCAAGTCATTCATAAGCCTCAAGAATAGAATGGCTAGATTGCTAGACTAGACTGGCGCGACTTTGCTAAAAAAACACCTAAAGAAGCCAGCACTGTTCTGGACAAACATTCTTTGGACAGGTGAAACCAAGATCAACCTCTACGAGAATGATGGCAAGAATAAAGTATGAAGAAGGCGTGGAACAGCTCATGATCCAAAGCACACCACATCATCTGTAAAACACGGCGTCGGCAGTGTGATGGCTTGGGCATGCATGGCTGCCAGTGACACTGGGACACTCGTGTTTAATACAAGATATTTTAGCTTGAAATAAGTGAAAAAATCTGCCAATGAAACAAGTGAAAATTGTCTAGTTTTTTTCTAGTTTTAAGATTTACTGTCTTGAAACAAGTTCCTTTAGCTTACTGAAATGTTGCCCTTTAGCTGATTCTGTCTTATTTTAAGTGTAATGAGATGATTTTGACTAGAAATAAGACAAATACTCTTGGTAAGATTTTGAGTTTTTGCAGTGTACAGATGGACAATGACCCTAAACATGCAGCCAAAGCAACCCAGGAGTTTATTAATGCAAACAACCTGATCTTAACCCAACTGAGCTGCATTTGACTTGTTGAAGACTAAACTTTGGACAAAAAGGCCAACAAACAAACAGCAACTGAATGCTGCTGCAGCAAAGGCCTGTGAGAGCATTAAAAAGGAGGAAACCTTGGTTGTTGGTTTAGCTCACTGCGATGAGCAGATGACCATATGTCGCATGGCTGCCGGGCCACATTCGATTCCAACCTTTTGCTGTATATCTTCCCCCATCTCTCGCCCTCTGCTTTCCTGTCACTCTTCACTGTACCCTGTCAAAAAAAAAAACTGTAAAAAGGCCAAAAGAAAAGGAGGAACCCAGCATCTGGTGATGTCCTTGAGTTCAAGACTTCTGGTTGTCATTGCCAGCAAAGGATTTTCAACCAATTATGTGGTAATGAACATTTTATGCTCAGTTATTTAATTTGACCAATTATTTTTGTTTAACATAATTGTTTTGTTTAAAAATCCCTTCATTTTATGCAATCTTTTCTTTCAACTTACTGAATTAAAACTGAGTCAAGTCTGCACTTGAACTGCATCAGAATTGTTTCATTTAAATTCATAGGGCAGGGCCTGGCGCTTGTGGCTCGGTCAGGCCCAGAGCGGACCCAGACCACGGTCCACTCTGGCACAGCTGGCTGCTGGCGGAGCCCGCGGGCACGTCACTGCAGCCCGCTATGGCCTCTGCACCAGGCTGCTAGGTGACCCCCTGTCTGGGGCTCTCCTCAGCTCTTTCCAGGAGGGTGGCGCGGCTGCCCCGCCGATGGTCCTCCTTGGGCTCTCGCGCTCCTGGGGGCCACCAGATGTCTCCTCCATGCCTGCTTCATGCCCTGGGGGGCAGAGCTATGGTTCCTCTAACAGATCGTTACACGGAGAAATCTTTTGAATACAAGCGCGCTCACGCACACAGGTGTGCATACAAGTGTACACACGGGTGTTCACAGACACAAACTATATCTTTCTTGTCTGCTACCTCAAAGCCCATTCTGCGCTGTCAGTCTTGTGTGCTGCACTATAACATTCAATATTTCGTATTTACTGTTAGTTACACTTATCTAGGTTATTGCTGTGGTGTTGTTTTTATTGTGTTGCTCTCCTTTTGCTTGTTTTCTTTTTTTGTATCAACAGGTGATCCAGCGGATTTGTTTTTTAGTGTCCCTCTTCCCTCTGTTTTTCTTTCCCTCCCTTTCTTTCTTTCTTTCTTTCTCCCTTTCCTTCCCCCAGGCATTTCTTTCCTGTCTGTGACTTAAAATAAAATAAATTGAATACATAAATAATAATAACAAAGGTCAATCAAGTGGACCAATATGGCAAAGCCATAATGATCTACTTGGTAAAATAAATCCATTGGGCTCTTTCTTGGCCTTCAGACAATAATTCTGATTGCTAAAGAACCGAACAGGACAGGCAAAAAAAAAAAAAAATTCATTGTGGTGATGTACAGAACCAAATTCTCTGTCCAAATATTTATGGACCCAACTGTATATGTGTGCTATGTGTTACATGTTAATGTATAAATATTTTTAATGTTGGAGAGTTCATTATGTGTATGCAGCTGTTTAGAGCCAACCTTTTCAGAAAAATCTAAAACCTTCTAATTAAAAATTAAAATTAAAGACCACTCCCAGTTCCCTCCAACAGTCTGTGTTACGTTCTGCTCTCTTGTTTTAAAATAGCCGTATCATTGTGGCTGCAATGTGTGAGCCTTTAAACATTTGGGATAAAGAGTCAGAAAAGAAAAGGTTTGGCATTGGCTTAAAGTTCTAAGGCAATGACATACTCACTGACACGAGCGTCCCCTGGCATTCCATATGAATCAATATTCAGGCTTAAATGAGTCACAACATTCTTCAAGTTATTTGATTTTCATGCTTATTACATTGCCACAAGAAAAAATGTTGTGTTGTTGTAAGCTGTTAGTTTATCTACATTGATAATGAAACCCAGAACCTTCACAAATCACAGTAACAAAGACTGCTGACACTCAACTTGCTTCATCTACTGATTCACATAAGCATAAATGCTTTCAATATAACATTTACAATCTGATGAACACATGAGAGAGCAGCTAGACTGCAGACTAGAACAGCTAGGACCAGCCAGGGAACCACTAGCCTTTCAACTGGTGGTTGATCTCTTTTCTCACATTTAATCTTTAAATTTATTGTGACTTCATCATTTAATTAAATTTGATGGTGGTGATATGACAAATAAGCATGTTGTATAGAGGAGAGAGACGGTCATCATTGTTGGCCTCGCCGAGAAAAACAGTGTCTGTGCTTGTCTAATCAATAAAGGACATGTCCTAGTGGTGAGACAGACAGCTTGGCATTAGCAGGATATCTAACCTTATCCTGTGCTGATAGCATGCTGTGAGAGCAAGCTTCACACATCTGAAATCTCAGGCACCATGACACATTGATTGGGACCCTCAACATGTAAACTTTGCCAATTAAAATTGTATGCTTCAAACCTGCTGCCTTTAAATTGCTATTAATCTAATATTCACAAAGCTATCCAAAAGACAGGAGGAGAGAGAGCTCTTATTAAATTTGAAACACTTGAAAAATAAATAAAAATGAACATCAATGTGTTCAGTAAGGAAAATCAACTGAATTTCCCAGGACTGTAAAGTCACCTCTTGTATAATAATTATGTACAGATTGATGGATCAATGATCATTTACTAGGCAACTTTGATTTAAAATTTTGCTCTAAAATCCAGTTATTTTCAGTTTTTATCTTACATTTTAAATCAAAGATCATAAAACAAAAATAATGCGTTTTTTACTTCATAACCCAAACACTAGCTGTGCAGCCTCGGAGGAAAGCAAAAAATTTTAACAACTCTATGTAGTCCTCTAAAATAAACAAATACCATCACTGTTAATATAGGAATTAAGAGGTTGAGTATCAAACAGCTGCTGCTGTACTTGGCTAGCAGATCATCAACGATTGTGATTGCCTCTACACTGCCTCTGATATGGACTGAGTAATGTGTTAGCAACAAAAGTATGAGGCACCGTTTGATAGAAATTTAAATCATGAACCTAAATTCACAGACACACTGAAAATCAAAGTGAAAAATTAATTGCAGCAACTCAAAATGGTGCGTTTCAGTTTGTATGGCATACAAATACCTGTAATGATGAATGACAATGTTGGAACAACATATGGTGTCCAGGGAAATCTCCTCCCAGATCTGTGTTTCTGTTCATCCAACAACATCAGGTCTTCTATTGGATTTAAGTCAGGTGAGTGCGGGGGTCAGTCAATAGTATCAATTTCTTCATCCTCTCATATCATTGCCACATGAAGCCTGGGATTGTTGTGCACCAGGAGGAACCCGATGATGTTAAAGGGTTCTGCTGACCCTTTCCCTTCTCTCATATGTGCTCATGCTGAGCCTGCTCTCATCTACAAGAGGTCACTTGTAGGGTTCTGGTCGTGCTCATCCTGTTCCTCCTTGCACAAAAGAGCAGATACTGGTCCTCCTCATAGATTAAGTGTTACAGAGTGTAGCATTGTGGAAAAGAGTTGAGAGAATCCTCCACTAAACATTTTGGTTAGCATTACTTTTCATTTTTTTTACTAATTGCATGCTTTGGTGTTTTTGTGTCTTGTGTGAGGTGTGGGCCACACCCATGTGGGAGTGGAGATTCTACTCTAGTCCAACTGCCAGCTATTTGGAGTTGAGTACAGGAAGCAGTTGATTGGGAAGGATTTGAGCCCTTCTGTATTAAGGGGAGAGGAAACAGGAAGGAGGGTAGGTTGTTGTTTTTTAGTAGGACAACGGTGGAGCAGCAGGGAAGCTAGCTGACCTTGGAGACTCCAGGATGAAAAGTGCACATTTTAAAGGGAAGGGTTTTTAACTTGGCCTGGTTTTGCTTTTAAAATAATCTGATGATGCTGGAGGGAGGACTTGTTTGAATTAGGATTCATGTGATCTGCTTTGATAAAAACACCGGACTGGAGATTATCTGTGCACAAGGAAAGGAAACTGGTCAAGATTTAGAGAAGTTTGAGCTCCAGAGTGGAAGCCCCAGGATCTGGTGTAAAGACCCACCCTCGAACAATGCCAGGCCTGATAAGGCTAACAGTGCTGACCACGGCGGCTTTGGGCCTTGGATTCCAGGCCGGAGTTGTGTCTTCAGCCAGTAGTCTGACTTGGAGGGGAAAAAATAAACCTTGTGTACGCCATTGCAGTGTGAGTGTGGTGATTTCTTACTGGTCAGTATTAGAGCTTACTACATGCTTGTACAGAGGCAATTTTGGGTCGTACGTAACACAAGGACGTTCTACTTTTCTGTCCAGGTCTCCTAGACTAACAGCCTGTATCCTGCTCTTGAGACTGTGCCTGGAGAGACAGCAAGGTGTCACCAGGTATCACCTCACGATACCACTAGTGAAAATGACCCAAGCCAAATACAGAAGTAGTGAAAAAACAGTCAGAAAATAAGAGGATGGGAAAAATGTGTCATTTTGCCCCTCTAGTGCGCCCGCTGTTAACTTCATTAACACCAAAGCACCTGAAAGTGATTAATAACTCCCTCTGGATCTGAATCCAGTGTGCAAAGGTTTTAAACTCTGAATATGTTAAGTGTGTTATTGTAACACATTAATTATTCAGTGACCTGGGGGGGTGGGGACTTTAATATTAGGTTTTGTTTCTACAAATCTATGGGAAAATAACTGTTAAAACTTCATTTTAACAGGAAGATACCTCTGGCAGAACTGGGATGGTCAGCCATCTGTTGCAACTAGCTGGGAATGAGGGGAGGAGACAAAACAAAGCTCAGAAAGAGAACCAGAGATTAATAATAATTAATGATTTAATGTGAGGTGGCATATAAACTAGACTCCAAATTCCTCACAGTGTTACTGGAGGCCAAAATTATTCCATCCAGAGTAATTATCTGGTTAGACACCATGTTTCTAAGACTTTTCAGGACAAGTACAATAGCTTCTGTTTATCTAAATTCAGAAGCAGGGAATAAGCAGTCATCCAGGTCTTTACATCTAGGAATGTATTTCAGTTTATATAAATGATGTGTTGGGTATCATCTGCAAATGTATGCTGTGCATTCTAATAATACTGCAGAATGAAAGCAAGTATAATGTAAACAGAATTGGTCCTAGCACAGAACCCTGTGGAACTACATAATTAATGGCAGTCTGTGAAGAAGACTCTACGTTTACATGAAAAAATTGTACTCTACTTTATAGATGATCTGCAGATGATCAGTTAATTGTTTTATAACTACTCTTTCAAGAATTTTTGGATAGTAGCTTAAATAGTCTATTTAAATATTAGTACTATTGAAAGTAGCTGTATGTAATGACAGGTTTGTCAGATGGTTACGAATAATTTCTCCAATGGTTGAAATTTTATTTGTGAAGAAATTTGTCAAGTCATCACTAGTTAAGGTTAAAGGAATACTCAGCTCAACACAGCTCTGACTCTTTGTCAGCCTGGCTACAGTGCTGACAAGAAGCCAGCCTCAATCAATGATGAATACTAAGATGTCCTCGCTTTACAGAGGACTTTTTCTTATATACTGGAGCAAACTCTTTTTCCAGGCAAAATAAAGGTCTTCTAAATTAGTGAGATGCAATTTTCTCTCCAGTTTTCAGGTTGTCTGCTTCAAGGCGTGCATTTGTGGATTTAACCAGGGAGTCAAGCACTTCTGATTCAAGACTATTTTCAGAGGAGACACAGTATCCAGAGTCATAAACAGTGCGGAGAGAAAACTATTAACAAGTTAATCGACCTCTGTGGGATTAGAGTTTAGGTAACTGCTCTGAACTGTTGCCAAATGACATTGAAGACGATAACAGTGGAGGAATTACATCCTTAAACTCCGTTACAACAATTTCAGAAATCATTTACTGTAATAAAACGCATTCTCCGCTGCTGTTTAATTTAATATTGAATTGAATAGAACAGAACACAATAGCTCTATATTGTAATTGTACATGTCCAACGAAATTATGAGTGCTACACGCCAACTCTGCAGGAATAAAATATAAATAGTAAGACAGCAGCAATAAACAGGAGAAAGGTATACAGTTAAGATGAATATATACAAGAGAAAGGCACAAAATGAAAAAAGGCAAACATAGAAAACAAAGTGCTTGGAAGTAGAGCAAAGGACTTGGTCTAATATAGAGTCAATGTGTAAGTATATTGTAGAGTAATGAGGGTTACTCAGATTGACCCACCACGGGTGGGCTTTCAGCGGATAGTGTTTGTTAATAGTCTGAATGGCCCAGGGCAAGAAGCTGTTTGGAGTCTGGAGTTGGGAGACCTGACTGACCTGAGGCGCTGACCAGAGGGCAGTGGGTCAAACAGGTTTTGGGCGGGGAGCGAAGGGTCACCTGTGACCATCACGCCAGATAACCATCACCTGTGGTGATGGTTATCTGGCGATGGGCTCCAGGGGTGGCAGATGACAGCCAATGATTTTTACCTTCTGCGCAGCCTTCCCTTTTTTAGTAGTGGCCCCTGCATACCAAATATCCAGGCAGTAGGAGAGCATGCTTTCCACCGAGGTGTGGTAGAAGACCAGGAGAACTTCCAGGCCAATTCATTGTAGTGGTAGTGCAGCCGCTGCTGGGCCTTATTTGCCAGGGCGTTGGTGCTGTGGGTCCAGGTGAGATCGGTGGAGTTTATTGTAAATTTAATTGTTATTAAAAATCATCAGAGAAAAAACAGTCTCTGTGTCAGAGGAGGTCAGAGTTTGATTGACTCTTCTTAGCTGCCTCACAGCGTTATGCTTTCAGACAGCACAACAGTATCTTTATCATAAGCAACAACCACCCTGGTTCAAAGCAGCATCTACGCTGCTTCACAGAGTAAAGGACTAACTGGAATGGACTTTATGCAGACCTCCTGTTTTTACCAGTCTGTTTTGCATGCTTGGAACTGGACTGTTTTTATTGTAAAGATGGTAATGTTGAGGAGGCTCTACTTTACAATGTCTTGATACCAAGTATGATGCTCAGCACTGTTAGCGTTCAGAGGTTCCTCATAAATGCTGGCCTAACAAAGCTGGCGGGGCTGAGGGCAGCAGGCCAGTGGAAAACAGCTGCCAAGCTGGCTTAGGAGACTCGAGTGAGATCTCTGTGCCTTCAGGAGAAGCTGGTGGAAGAGGTCATGGGTGGTCTTCCCGGACTCTTAAGGGCTGCACTGGGGACTCACTCTGCAGGTAATCAACCAATTTTATCTCACAGCTGGAGGTGCCTGTACAAGCTTCCCATAGAGAAATGCAGTGCTTATTTGAAGAGTTTCAGTCAGGTTTCAGAGCTCATCACAGCACAGAAACAGCTTTAGTGAAGGTTACAAATGATCTTCTTATGGCCTCTGACAGTGGACTCATCTCTGTGCTTGTCCTGCTAGACCTTAGTGCAGCGTTCGATAGTGTTGATCATAATATCCTATTAGAGCGATTAGAACATGCTGTAGGTATTACAGGTACTGCACTGCAGTGGTTTGTATCATATCTATCTAATAGACTCCAATTTGTACATGTAAATGGAGAGTCCTCTTCACACACTAAGGTCAATTATGGTGTTCCACAGGGTTCAGTGCTAGGACCAATTCTGTTTACATTATACATGCTTCCCTTAGGCAGCATCATTAGAAGACATAGCATAAATTTTCACTGCTATGCAGATGACACGCAGCTCTATCTATCCATGAAGCCAGGTAACACACACCAATTAGTTAAACTGCAGGAATGTCTTAAAGACATAAAGACCTGGATGGCCGCTAACTTTCTGCTTCTTAATTCAGATCAAACTGAGGTTATTGTACTCGGCCCTGAAAATCTTAGAAATATGGTATCTAAGCAGATTCTTACTCTGGATGGCATTATCTTGGCCTCCAGTAATGCTGTGAGGAACCTTGGAGTCATTTTTGACCAGGACATGTCCTTCAACGCACATATTAAACAAATATGTAAGACTGCTTTCTTCCATTTGCGCAACATCTCTAAAATTAGAAATATCCTGTCTCAGAGTGACGCTGAAAAACTAGTTCATGCATTTATTACTTCCAGGCTGGACTACTGTAATTCTTTATTATCAGGATGTCCTAAAAACTCGCTGAAAAGCCTTCAGCTGATCCAAAATCCTGCAGCAAGAGTCCTGACAGGGACTAGAAAGAGAGAGCAGATTTCTCCTGTTTTGGCTTCCCTTCATTGGCTTCCTGTTAAATCCCAGAATTGAATTCAAAATCCTGCTCCTCACATACAAGGTCTTAAATAATCAGGCCCCATCTTATCTTAATGACCTTGTAGTACCATATCACCCTATTAGAGCACTTCGCTCTCGCTCTGCAGGCCTACTTGTTGTTCCTAGAGTATTTAAAAGTAGAATGGGAGGCAGAGCCTTCAGTTTTCAGGCCCCTCTTCTGTGGAACCAGCTTCCAGTTTGGATTCGGGAGACAGACACTATCTCTACTTTCAAGATTAGGCTTAAAACTTTCCTTTTTGATAAAGCATATAGTTAGGGCTGGACCAGGTGACCCTGAATCCTCCCTTAGTTATGCTGCAATAGGTGTAGGCTGCCGGGGATTCCCATGATGCATTGAGTTTTTCCTTTCCAGTCACCTTTCTCACTCACTATGTGTTAATAGACCTCTCTGCATCGAATCATATCTGTTATTAACCTCTGTCTCTCTTCCACAGCATGTCTTTATCCTGCTTTCCTTCTTTCACCCCAACCGGTCGCAGCAGATGGCCCCGCCCCTCCCTGAGCCTGGTTCTGCCGGAGGTTTCTTCCTGTTAAAAGGGAGTTTTTCCTTCCCACTGTCGCCAAAGTGCTTGCTCATAGGGGGTCATATGATTGTTGGGTTTTTCTCTGTATTTATTATTGTGCGATCTACTGTACAATATAAAGCGCCTTGAGGTGACTTTTGTTGTGATTTGGGGCTATATAAATAAAATTGAATTGAATTGAATTGAATTGACTCTCCAGTGGAGAGTGGTGCATGGGGTCATGGCTATGAATAAACACGTGGCACATAAAGATCCAAGAACGGGGAGCCACTGTCTTTTCTGTCGGACCAACACCTGTGGCTTTGCTGTCCCAGGCCTGCTGGACTCTTTTCTTTGCTGCGACAGTGGCTTCCTGGGCTTGGGATTGTTTTAGAGCAGGGTCTCTTTATCCTGGGTCCGAAGTACTCTGTGGTGCAGTGTTGAAAGGTTTGCTTAATTAATTTTTTAATAGGTCAGGCTAAGATGAGTACATGGCTCACAAGGAGGAACAAAATGAAGGGGGCAGGATCGGTTAATTCTGAAATTATGTTCAAGGGGATAGTAGGTGCACGTTTGAAAGTAGAATTTCAAATGGTGTCTAACACTGAAGAGTTTGTCTCTGTTTGGGGAATCAATGGAGTAAAGTAACTGGAGACGATTTAGTTTTAAATTTCTGAGAAAATCAAACGGACACCATTTGTTTTGTCTTCATGTGTGTGTTTATTGTATTTAGGTTGGGTTGATAGTGGGATGGGAGGTTTTGTAAAGATGTTAATTTGACGTTCATCTTCAGTTATGGTTGTAGTATAAGCATCGACATAATAAAAGGTGTGTCAAAGGTCTCCTCTCCTCTCAACACTCCAGCTCATGGAACAGACCCCAATGAAACTGATGATACAGACGCAATTAGAAGATCAATGTAGACCTCCAACAGAGCGGTTTCAGTGGAGTGCTCCTTTTGAAAACCAGATTGAAAAGGGTCAGAAATCTGTAATGATCTGAATGCCCTAAAAATATAAATTGCCTTGATGTGACTGTTGTGATTTGGTTCTTGCCTCCGTGAGCTGACAATAACAGACAGCGTTGAAAGACCAGAGATCCAAACAGGACACACAGAGGTAAGATCTCTTATAAGGATAATGAGGGTTTCATCTTAAGCATTACTATAACTCACTTAGTGTAACTGGAAAGACATTATTGGACAACCACATCATTGGTGCAAGTATAGGTCTCACAGCTTTATATGCAGTGGCACAGCTTTGGGTCCATCTTGTAAGTTTACGGCCATGCCAACTTTATTTATGAAACGCTATGTCCAACCACTGACCAAAGTGCTGGACTGACTTCATGGACAAATGCTAATTTACTTTGTACAACTGGCAATTAGCATTGATTATTCAGAGCAAACCAAAGCTCTCAGAATATGATGTAAGATTAGAAGGCAAACTAAACTTCAGCTAAACTTACTCATCAAAATGGGAACAAGACCTGCTTAGTAAAACGGAGCATACATCTGCACTAGTTTCTGAGATATGTCATTTAGTTACAGACAAATCAACATAAGAGATTTTAAATATTACTGCATGCAAACCTTTAAGGTACTCTCACTGTTACATATAGGCAGAAACTCCACATTATACTTTTGTACCATCCTGACACTCATGCTCTCCTTGTCATATATCATACGGGTTGCACCTGCATTAGCCTTTCTCCTTTGCGAGCCATATAAGCTCTGTGTCTAAACCTGCAGAGTCAACAGCACCAGTTGTTAGAGGATGTCCTACGCCTTCTCTGTGCATCTTCTGCACACGGTGGCTGTAAATACCCTCTCTTCAATCAGGTGGAAGTTGTTAATTATTTTTAACCTGTCTTCAGGTTAAATAATACTAGGAACCTCATTTACATGTGCAGTTCTTTCTGAGGAAATCCTTTTGATTTCTTGCTGTTAAAGCCTCTGAGCCTGTGCTCTTTTCTTATGAATAGACCTATGGCTGATGCAATGCACTTAAACTTAAAAGTTCTGACAGATGTGGAGGATGTTAATTAGGCAAGTTTTAGTGAATAGTTGCATGCTCTGATCAAAGACATTATGTTTCTCTTAAGACTGTGGAAAAGAATGGGTGGTGGTGAAAACTGAATTTCACTCCATGCTGTCCAAATGTTGTATCATCCAATAATATAATATAATATATTATACAGTTTTTATTGTAAAACAAACAGCAAATGTTTGAAAATACAAAATAAAAAGTTTTACAAAATAAAAAATGCTGTTTTCTTGCAATCTCTGCACAGAGTATTCCAAAAATGATAAACACATGAATCGTGGCTCTTTAATAGAAAATAAATGATCTTCTCAAATATATACTGATTTGTGTGCAATTACATTGTCCAGCAAATTGATGCGTTCTCATGAACTTAGAATTAATCAATTAAAAACACACAGGTAAAATGGTGGGATTGCAGATGGTAAATGGTAGAACGAGCAGCTTAGAGAAGAATCAAAGTATTTGCTTTGACAGAGGATTCATCTATTTGTTTCCAGAGCACAATACAGTTAGGCAAGAAGCAAGGCAACTGGCTCATCCTTTTCCCTCCCTCTAGCTTGTAGATAGTTTGAAGATAATAGTTTGTTTTAAAAATACTCAGTGTTAATTCTTCCCATAATCCCAAACATATATTTGGCAGGTTTAGAGTGAGACAAAACAAAAAGAACCAATAAAATTCCAATAATGAACTGGGGGGAAAAGAAACGTGTTGGTGTTAAGCCCTAACCCCGGGAAAATTGTGAGTTTTGCACTTACTATGTATCCTGGTGCACAGATACAAGTTCCAGTGATGCCATCACAGTAGGCTCCATTAGCACAAACACACAGCTCTCTGCAGCCCTCACCGTAGTAACCTGGTGGGCAGGTCTCGTCACAGTAAAGCCCAGTCCATCCCGCAGCACAGGTGCACTCTCCTGACAGAGGGTGACAGCTGAAAGAGCCGGAAGATTAGAAGGTTTTGTTGCAGTGTGTATATTGTTTTGTAGTTCTCCCATTTTGAACACCCTCAACACAAAGTTACTTTTATAGTAAGTTTAGTGGGAAAAGCAGAAATATGTGAAACAAAATATCAACTCCACTTTACATTCTATACATTCTACAGGGTGGGCCATTTATATGGATACACCGTAATAAAATGGGAATGGTTGGTGATATTAAAGTCCTGTTTGTGGCACATTAGTATATGTGAGGGGGTGAGAAACTTGTAAATAACTCATGAAAGAATAAAGTTACGTTGAAACCAAGCACACCATTGTTTTTCTTGTGACATTACCAATAAGTTTGATGTGTCACATGGCCCTCTTCCTATTGAAAAAACAAAAGTTGTATCCAAGATGGCCGACTTCTAAATGGCCACCATGGTCACCACCCATCTTGAGGAGTTTGCCCCCTCACATATACTAATGTGCCACAAACAGGACTTTAATATCACCAACCATTCCCATGTTATTACGGTGTATCCATATAAATGGCCCACCCTGTAGATTATATTCTACTGAAGTGTTGTACAGTAAGAAAGCCTGAGCAATTATCCAGTACCTGAGTGTGTTTGTATGTATGCAGGGGCAGTATTTGTCACAGATGAGTCCATACAGGCCAGTGGGACAGAAACGATCCTGACAGCTAGGCCCCTTGAAGCCTTCGTTACATAGGCAGGCACCGTTGATGTGGTAGCATTTGGCTCCGTTCTGGCAGTCACACTTGTGAGCACACTGTGGCCCATAAGTGCCAACTGGGCATTCATCCTGGCATCTGAGTTGGTTTAAAAAACATGGAGGAGTTATTTTCCAACATTCCAAGCCTCTTCTAAAAGTGCCTGGGATTTTTCTTTTTACAAGTTAGAGTGAGAGAAACAGTTATTACTGGGGCATTTGGGACTTTTATTGCTTTTAATCAACTTTGTTACCTGGAAAGAACACAATTCAGAGATAATAAATCGAGTTGGAATACACTCCCTGAGTAAACCCCACTTTTTCTTCAAAATATTGAGGTGGTATTTGGGAAAAGGCAACAATAGCTGTTTACACAACTTCCAAAGTTCCTTTGGTTCCTGGTAGGAAAATAACCTGGGACCAGAATAAGAGCATGTCCAAAATATTTTCAGTGTAATTCTGCAAAGAAAGCTAGTTTTCTATTGCACTGAATTTCATCACGGATTATTATTTCCATTATTATTAATCTGATTCAGCTATTAAATTATGTGCTCTCTGTACATTTTGAAAAAATAATTGTCTAAAGATAATACATTAGAACACATGGATAAGAGACTGTAACTGTTCTGCACTTTAAATACAACACACTAAACCACAGTTGTGAAGAAAAACACTGGATTGTCGACCTTTTGAACTATTTTTATTCTGCCTCACTCAGCAAACCTCCACAATAACAAATTCGTTTAAAAACTTCACAAAAAACCAAAACACAATGGTGGTCTAGAATGACCAAATTTGTATCACTACTTTTTTAGCCAACAGATCGCTGTATGACTCAGAATGGATCAAATCAAGCTTGTTACACGGCCCATGGCTGAACCTAAAACAAGCACTCTGTTGGCAAGTAAAGATCTCTGATTTGAAGTCCAGCACACAAAAATAATTTACCCCAGTAAACTGAACTCAAATGTCTACATGGGCAACAAAATATTTAAAATGTCTCTACCCCTAAATGGTTATCAAACGCATATAAAATGTGTAAAATTGGTGATTCCAATTCCCATAAAACTGCAAAGCAAGATCTTTCCATCAACCCATATCAAAATGTCTGATCCTAATACAGCAACTTACAACATGCAAAACTCTCCATAGAACACAATATATAGGACAAAGGATGTTCCAAATGGGTCTCACACACTCAAACATATGCACACACTGCAAACACCCACTGACAACTATGTGCACGCTGTATGGTCTTGTACGCCTGCTCAGAGCGCCTGTCGGAGGATATGTGAAGACCTTTCCACACGGTTTAGTTGCTGACTGAAACCACACCCAAACTGTTCATGTTAGGTGACATAAGCACATAAATGGAAGCACATAAATCAAACAGAGTTTTTACTGCCTCACGCATCGCTAAAAAAATTATCCTCAAGAACTGGAAGTCATAACATTGTGCATAACTCAGGTTGGTAGGGCCATTCATGTGGCTTTACTCGATGTGCTACTGTAACGTGCGGTGGAGATGAAGCCAGCCGCGGAGGTGTGCAGGTGAATAGCGAATGACCAACGGCTTATGACTTTCTGTAAGTAGCCTACTCATTTATTTAAAATATCAAAAATTAAAGTGCCACCTCTACCATAGCTGGACTGGCCATTGGGCATACCGGGCATTTGCCCAGTGGGCCGATGGTAATTTTTCGTTTTTATGGGCCGATGGTTTTTTATTGTTGTTTTTTTTTTCCCCGTAACGGTGTAAACAATGAAAGGTGGCGGATTGGCCAGATGCTGGCAGATGTGTAAAAATAACTCAATTGTTTTGTGGTGGCTGTGGCGGAGCTTCCACAGAGTCAGTAAAATTAGCAAGTGGTGGAGGCCAGCAGGTGGATGACGGAAAGGGGAGGCAGGAGGAGGAGAGACCCGAGGCGGCCGCTGGTCCGAGTGTCAGGTGAACTGAACTTCAGGTAAGAAGTTATGACCTGCAGTCTATCTGGGTCAGAGATAAACCAAGTGTAGGTGGAGTTTATTTTCGTTGTGCTGACTTTTTACAGTCAGTTACAATAACTCGTACTGCATACTTGACGGAGTTCATATACAGCTGGGTGGGTGCTGTGATGTTACTGATAGTGAACTTTATTTTATTCATAAGGTTAGTTAGTAGAGTTGCCAACGTCTGGTATTCAGAGAAAATATTACGCGTTCCGTATTGAGCTGAAAAGGAACACGATGATCGGCGTTTCTGTCGCAAGTCCCGTCTCTCTTGTTTGTTTATTGCCCACTTTGCGCCAGAAAGAGGAAACCAGCGGATGTCGCGCTAAACAACAGCAGCACGTTTAAGCTTGATAAGTTGTTGTTAGAATTTATTTAATATTACTTTCTAGTATCAGCTGATGTTTGCTGGAGCCACAGCTGTAAAGCTGCTGGTCATGATATCGGTTTGGATATGTGGTGAGAGGGAAACATGAAGATGAAACCAGGAGATGTCCTTACTGAATCATCAGAGCTGAACAGGTGATGGAGAAACAGGTTTACCTTTTAGGTGACATGAATGAGTTGAAGGGAAGTTATGAACTGTTTCTGAGAGACAAATAACACCAGGATCCTTTTCTACGTAGCTGACAGCTGGTAACTGTGCAGGGGCGGGTCTAGCAAAGTTATGCCAGGGGGCCAGGTAGGGAAAGGGGGGCACAAAAAAATACTTTTCTATCATATTCTCATTTAAAATTTAAATTAGCTTTAAACAAATAATTATCTGAATCTTACAACCAAAGTTTTCATCTGATGTAAAATGTATAGAAATCCATTATTGTAAATAGTAAATTTTTTTTGAGGGTCCCAACATAATTCCTTCAGAAGTAGCTAAGTACTGTATATGATGCCAGTATTTTCCCCCATTTTCTAGATTCTGTACCAGTACTGTGTGTAAAATGCCATCAAAAAGTCAATTAAGTTTTATTCTTTCTCACCTGTCTTTCAGTCTCCTTTCACTTTTTAAAGGTTGCCATGTTAGAAAAAATATTTTGCCCTGCCATGCTGTTTATTGATGTGGTAAATAAATAGTTTATGAAAATATCACTAAATCTGTCATTTATCAATTTTAATATTCAGTAATGATCATGTCTCACCTCTAGTCTTCTCTGTCTTAATTTCAGGTTTCCACCATGTGTTGTAGATAGTTCAGGAGGTTAACTCGACCAAGGAGTCTTTGGGTTTCGGCTAAGTACTGTTTACAGTACCAGAATAGGGAGGTGTAGGTATAAGTTTATTAGATTGATACATATACCAACAAGACAGTATACATCACTGTCACGAAGACGTTTGTTTTCATTCAAAGGCTTTATGGTTTTTCCTATAATACCTGGTGGGCCGGTCTCTAGTCAAAATGCCCGGGCTGATTTTTTGTCCCAGTCCAGCCATGACCTCTACCACACCTTACCTGAGAGCACACTAGTCCGCGTACACACAGAAGAATCCATTACAGAGAGAGTGCGAAGAAGAACAAAAAGGGAGTGACACACCAGTCATGAGATAGGAGGCGCCACCATGCGGCAATACATGGCATTACAACGGCAGCTGTTACACTACACCAGGGGTCCCCAACTCCAGGCCTCGAGGGCCGGTGTCCTGCAGGTTTTAGATCTCACCCTGGGTCTACACACCTGAATCAAATGATTAGTTCATTACCAGGCTTCTGGAGAACTTCAAGACATGTTGAGGAGGTCATTTAGCCATTTAAATCAGCTGTGTTGGATCACAGACACATCTAGAAACTGCAGGACATCGGCCCTCGAGGCCTGGAGTTGGGGACCCCTGCACTACGCAGTGACCCACCTCTCCTTTTTAATTACACTACAGCCATTTCATGATATATCGCCATACACAACAACGATAGGCGACCTTCTAATTTCCCTGTTAATACAGGCAAGTCCACAAAATGAGGAGCTCCTGGTCTTCTGGCCAGCACTAAAGCCTCCAGTTCATCTCAGGTTGTGGCAGCACTTGAGGAGGAACAGTATGAAAGTAAATATCGTGCAAAATGTGAGAACTTGAAAACTAAAGTGTGAAAATGTATAGGAAAAAAAATAAGCTTCACACACTTGTGTTTATCATTTAAAGTTAGATTAATATTTACACAAATATACAGAGAGCTGCAAAACTTGTAATTCAGTCATTTTAATTTTTTTTTACTACTCACCACTCTGTGATTACAACCTCTTAAATTAGTGAATACAACTGTTCACTTGCACTGATGACAGCTATAGCTGAAACGTATTCATGTTGCTTAAAAGTAAACACTCAGTGAGTGCTGGCGTTTTGTTTGTTTAAAGGATGGATAAGGGTGTAAGATATGGAGTTAAGCACACAGCTTTTTGTATAATATCAAAGTGGATCAAGTCGAAAACTCTATCTCAGATGTAAGCACTACAACTCTGCTTTATAGTCTCAATTTTCAATAAATGATTACTGTATGTGATGATGGCAGGGAAAACTCTTCTTATGATGTCTAAAAGCCTTTCTCAAGGTCTATAAAAGTATGTCTGCTTTTATAAACCTTGAGAAAGGAAGTGAACTCCAGTTGCTCTTAACGGTTAACTTCCATGCTTTTCACTTTCTTCAGTGTGTAATTGAATAGGAGAATTACAAGCAACTACTAAAAAGTTTGGACAAAAGATCAAGTATCTTGGAATTTAAAATAATGATGCACAAAACCTTGTGGGGGAAAAAAAGCCAGGTATTCTAACTATGATACACTGTTGAAGGTAAGAACACTTTAAACAGCATTTAAATAGATTTGCAGACTCACTCTTTTAGCAGTTTTATATGTATTGCAGTTTAAATACAACACTCCTGTAATAAAGCCTCCCTTTACAAACAGTTTTATTGCATTCTGTTTTAGAGAGTTGTTAATTAAACCAAAAACCTTATATTTAATAACTATAAATATACTCTATATATTTATATTTAAATTTATTTATATTTACTCTATAACTATAAATATGAACACATGACTTTCTAGCAGGACGGCTGTACAATATTAGAGACAGACCTCGTAACCTGCTAGCTAAAGATGGCATGCTTTCATGTTTGAGTTTCTTGAAAAATGTACAGTGCTTTGCCAAAAATGGGAAATAGAATCATAATGTAGTGTTCTGTGTCTCAAATTGCTACATCCTTGTTTTATTTTCAGTAGTATTCCTGGGTATGTGCAGAGCCGGCCGAGTGAACTGATCTTTTTCTGGAGTAAAAAAAAAAAAGAACAAAACTTTTCTTCACAACTATTGATTTAATGTTGAGTTTCTGGAAGAAATCCAATTTCAAAAATATACCTACAGTATTAATTAAAATTCCTTATCAAATGTCTTTGAATTAGTCAGTGCCTAAGAGTCTGTTGCTGTTAGTAACTATGATTAACTGTAGTTGCTGTGTAGTAAGTTTCTTAGCTTCTCTGTGCCGAAATGAAAAGGATTTTTCTGTGAAAACACTTCTTTACCTGACAGTGTAAAGCTGATCTAAGACAACTGTACCAGCTGGTAACCGTGGAACTGGGAGCATCTCGCTCTGGGGCTGCTTGCAGTCAGGGGTACTTTTACATTGAACAGAGTGGATACAACAATGAAAGAAGCAGACTACCTCAGATTTCTAAACATTAATTCTTGTTGTGAAATGGGTAAGACACGGCAATAGGTGGATTATGCTTAAAAGTCAGGGGTCAAGTAAACAAACATTTAATTGAACTCTCAGTTTTGCATAGAAGTGTTGATAAATATCCATGAATTACGGCAACAAGAATTACGGCAGACGCTCAGCTACAGTAGTCTCGAGAAAAGGCACAACTTGGTACATTAATGGAAACCCCAAATTGATTTGTAGTCCAAACTAAGTTTTAATATTTTATACATTTAAAGTTCAAATTTATACATTTGCACTACAGTTTTATATTTTTAAACCTGTATTTGTGCAATCATTTTGAGCCAGAAAAAGAACACTTAAAAGTCCAGTGTTTCCTCTGCAGGTTTGTAGGGTTTCCTTTTAATCATTTGCTAAATACTAACATTCACAAGCTACAGGATACAGCTTTCAAATGAGGTGGCATACAATAATTTTGGCATTGCAGTTTTTCTGCAAAATTCTACAAAAATGATCGAATGTTAATGCAACAAAAACAACAATGCCGTCCCACGATGGGTTGCTGGTGAATTGGTGGATATTAAGAGATTAACAGCCATGAATTAATTAAATTGTTGTTTAGAATAATAATGGCCAGAATACTCACTATACTCTGAGTTATAACTTAAGCAAAGAATTGTCAGTCTGGCTTTTACTAATATAAATAAAAACTGAATGGCAGTACTCTCAAAGAGAGTGTTCCAAAAGAGCTCCAGCATCAGATAGACTCACACCATACAAGGTCAACAAACTTCATCATAAGACCCTGAGTGGTGCGCTCAAGGTGAAATCTTACAAAGTAGCTGAATGGACTCTAATAAGAGTGGACTGTATAGAAAATTCTATAAGCTGAGTCAAGGCTGAATTTAGGCCTGCTGCATCATTCTTAACACGTCTACAAGTTGAAACCATTAAGAAACAGACAAATCACTCAATTAAAATGGCTCGGTGAGGATTTCTGTTTAGTGTCACGTTTAAATCATGCCGACTTCCTCAGGACTGTTATCTTGGCTAATTCCATTAGAACGTGGAACGGCTGGGAGAGAACTCAATCTAGGAATTATTCCATGTAGGCTAATTCACCTGTCTGGGGCCTAAATGAATGGAGGTAATTTGGCTCAATTGAGAGTAATGACAGAGAGGGTGAGAGGGAAAGAAAGATGGACAGGGTGGAAGCAGGAGAGAAAGGATAATTAAAGCAGAAATAACGAGTGGGAAAGATTCAGAGCTGACCAACGGCAGATGAGGGTGTAAAAAGTCTTTTTCAAATAACAGAGTCAGAAATTATGACGTTAATAAAGAAGAAAACTCTTTAAAATGGCTTTTTGTTCAAATGTGCCTCTTGTGGTGATTATGGTCAAGCAAAAGTGGAAAAGTGTAGCAGTCTGAGTATTTGGGAGCAAGTGGATAAAGTCATAAATTGCACGAGTATTTTCTAATTTACACTATGTGGAGTAATTTGTTACCACTGACTTCATTTTTTTATATCAGTATTATTTTGCGCTTTTTGTGTTGGAATCACGTAGTAGACACCTGATAACTAATGAGAAATCAGAAATCATTGTGTGTGTTTGCAACTTACGATATCATGTTGCCTTTTGTTCATTTATTTTTAAAGGCCACTATAGGTTTCTTGGTAGGGTATCATTGTAAGGTCTCTATCTTCCACTATAAAGTTCCTTTGGATGACTGATGTTGTGATTTGGCGCTATATACTGTAAATAAAACTGAATTAAATTGAACACACAATCTATTTTTGGATTTTATGAATCAGTGTGGTTTTCTAAATTAAAACTGCAGCAATAAACATCAGTTTCAAGTGCAGGCAGCTCGTTCTGTTACTGTGAATACTGATAGTGTTTTCAGGCTCTGACACAGAGTTTTAGTTTTAGTTTGGGAACCGGTGACAGCTGATGGAAGAGCAAGGATTGTTTTGGTTACGATTTCTAAGGAAAAAATAAACGTGCCAAAAATGGCTGAGAAATAAAACAGTCTTGATAATTATCACAAAAAAGTCCTCTAATAATAATGATAAAAGCTGCATGATGGGAAGCCAGCCCTGCTCTTAGTTTCACACCCTTACACTGCACCTCTCACTTTGTAAAAGACAAAAAAATATATACAGAGTTGCACAAGTGATGACTTATGCAGTGAGGTAACCATGGGAACTGCCTGCTAAACTTTGATCACTTTTGTCCTCTGTAAACCAAGCTGTTCAACAATCTTGTTAAAATCATATGTAAGAACATTTATTTCAGGATGTTTCTACCAGAAGTGTTCTACAATCTATTAATCATTGGGTGCACTATAGTTTTACACACACTGCAAAAACACCATCTCAACTGCAAATGATGGTGGATGGAACATCTTCTGGGGCTGACCTAACAATAACTGAGGGAACGATATATTCCTTACAGAAAATGTATCCTATGAATTCCACCCCACAGGGAGGTAACCCATACCATCTTTCTCTGGGAAAATGTTTTCCTCCATACATACATTCAAACATCCATCTTCTGTTGTTTATCCAGGTCCAGATCATGTGGGTAGCAGTCTAAGCAGAGACTTCTAAACATTCCTTTGCCGGCCACCTCCTCCATTTTCCAGATGTAATTTCTCCAGCATATCCTGGGTCTGGCCTGGGGCTTTCTCCCAGTTTCTCCCATGCCTGAACCACCTCAGCTGGCTCCTTTTGATGTGGAGGAGTAGTAGCTCAACAAGCCCCTCCCAAATACCATTCTATCTCTATGGCTAAGTCTAGCCATATGCAGTCTAGCCTGCATAGGAAATTTCAGTCACCACCCACTATTCAGCTCTTTCTTCACCGGTATAGCATTTGTCCCACTGCTAACACTCCACCAATCCTTCAGGTCCCCACTCCTTCACTCATGAAGAAGACCCCAAGATATTTAAACTCCTCCACTTGCTATGCACTCCAGCGCATTGCTATGGACAGAATCGGTAACAAAGGCCAGCCCTGGCAGAATCCAACACCCACCAAGAACTAGTCTTACTTATTACCAGCAATGTAGACCAAGCTTTCGTAATGGTTGTACAGGAAACGGCTAGGCCACAAAAACGGACCTAACACCTCTTTGGTATTTAAAAAACACATGTAGACTGACTGGACAAATTCCTAATTATCCTCTAATATCCCCAATCAGGAAAAAATAGCATTGCGGTCCAACTAACAGGCTTATTCTCCTCTTCAGCTCCCTGGCATATCCAACCTGATGGTTTCCACCATCTGGTTCAGGTTTTTTTGTCATGACCACTAACCACCTTGCAGACACAACTTCACACAGCCACTTCAGCAATGGAGGTGCATAATATAGTCCATTTAGATTCAATGTTCTCAACCTTCCTCTGTTGAAGGACAGTCCAGCATCCTCTCCTGCCACCTAATCAAACTCATCACTAAGTGATGATCAGTTGATACCTCTGCTTCTCTCTTCACCTGAGTGTCCAGAACATGTGGCTGCAGATCTGATGATAAATTTACAAAATCAAGCATTGATCTGCAGCCTAAGGTTCCCTGGTGACATGTACACTTATGTTTGAATGTGGTGTTTATTGTGGATAAGCAAACTGCCCTTAGCGCAGAAGTCAAAGAATAAAACACCTCTTTTAAAATGTACAAATGTAAAATTCAAAAAACAGAGAGTACAGTTCAAAAGTCTTTAGCCACCCCCTATTTCTTTATATTTTTCCTGGAAAATGGGAAGTAATTTCTTGAAAAATGCAAACATACACTACCAGTCAAACATTTTGGCACACTTTCTCATTTAATGGTTTTTCTTTTTTTTACTGCTTTCTACATTGTAGATAGAAACTGGGGGATGCCAAATATATGAAAAAAGATTTATGGAATTATGTAGCAAAGAAAAAAAAAGATAACTCTAGCCGCCCTTTGCTTTGCTGACAGCGCTGCAAACCCTCGACCTTCTCCCAGTGAGCTTCATGATGTAGTCACCAGAAATGGTTTTCACTTCACAGGTGTGGCTTGTCATAGTTCATTTGTGGAGTTTCTTGCCTTCTTAATGGGGTTGGGACCATCAGTTGTGTTGTGTAGAATTCAGTTTGGTACACAGCTGACAGCTCTATTTAACAACAGTTAGAATTCTATGGGCTCAAAATGTGGTCATAAATATTTTGTACTTGTAAATCAGTTTTGTACTTGTAAATCAGGATTTGTATGTGTAAAAAGAATTTGTGTGTGCGTAAAAAAGATTTGTGTGTGGACTTAGCCAAAAAAACCCCTGCAAGTTACATGTACGAATTTTGACCCTATTTTTCTTCCTTTCATCTGATTGGTCAATGTCATGTCAATCACAAATGTAACAATCCAATCAGAGAACAGATGAGTTTGGCTGTCGGAGGGGCACTTTTTTGAACTGCAGGTCCTTGAAGGGTAATACAGTTTGAAGCTGGAGGATCAATATATAAATATCCGATAGCAGCTAGGTCCCCTAACTTTCAGCAGCTGTTGAAAGGATAAAGTTGTGGTATGTCAGTGGTTAGAAATACTATTATTACTTTAGGATTAGTTTAACACAAAGTCAGGGCTGACCCGGGACCATTGCTGTGAGTCACAGTGCGCAGCATAAAAGTCCTTTCACATCCGACGCAGCATGTGCTGCTAATGCTAACTGCTAACTAAAAGCCAAGGATCCAGAATTTGTTGCGCTGGCTGCTGAGCTCTGTGGGTTTTTGCAGCAGCTCTACCTGTACTAGATGCACCTGCTCCTTGTCGTTTCTATCTCTGACTTTATGTCCTCTACAAGAGTTTCTGGTTTTTTTGCTGGTTCTTCAAATGTTCAATAAAAACATGTATGCTAATTCATAACAAAGAAAGCTTTGTAACGAAGACTCTGTCATTTCCAAAACACTGCCCCCCCCCCCCCCCCCCCCCCGCGGTCCGCAGCGCTGTTGAAAAGGCTGTGGAAGTCCCTGTATTAAACAGTAGACCTGTGACACAAAAATCACCAAACTCGGACGACCACAGACTGTTTTCCTTCGTGGTGATGAAGGAAAACGCTGGGTTGGCATGTAAAAGGGCATTTATTCCCTTCAAGGACCTGCAGTTCAAAAAAGTGCCCCTCCGACAGCCAAACCCATCTTTTCTCTGATTGGATTGTTACATTTGTGATTGACATGACATTGACCAATCAGATGAAAGGAAGAAAAATAGGATCAAAATTCGTACTTGTGACTTGCAGGGGTTTTTTTGGCTAAGTCCACACACAAATCTTTTTTACACATACACAAATCTTTTTCACACACACACACAAATTTTTTTTACACATACAAATCCTGATTTACAAGTACAAAATATTTATGACCACATTTTGAGCCCATAGAATTCATATTATGAAATGACAGTCAGTCTGCAAAATCAAAGTAATTGAAGCAAAGGGCGACTATTTTGAAGAATCTAAAACATGTTTTGAGTTATTTCACTTTTTTGTTTACTTCATAATTCCATGTGTTCATTCATAGTTTTGATGCCTTCACTGAGAATCCACAATGTAAATAATCATGAAAATAAATAAAAAACATTTAATGAGAAGGTGTGTCCAAACTTTTGACTGGTAGTGTACATAGAACTAGAGTATATAAGGCAAGTTTTAATAATTCTATAAAGCTTAAAAAATCAATACTTTGTCTGAAAAAGACTATGACACAGCCTGAACTCTCTTAGGCAAGCTTTCTTGTAATGTATTTTTGGAGAAAAATATCTGAATTTCAGGAGCAGGACCACACTTCCAAACACGCTCCTTCTGGTTCTCATCTATATGTGTTCCACCAGTTCACTAAGCTGTTCATTCTCTCTTCCACAGCATGTCTTTATCCTGTCTTCCTTCTCTCACCCCAACCTGTCGCAGCAGATGGCCCCGCCCCTCCCTGAGCCTGGTTCTGCCGGAGGTTTCTTCCTGCTAAAAGGGAGTTTTTCCTTCCCACTGTCACCAAAGTGCTTGCTCATAGGGGGTCATATGATCGTTGGGTTTTTTCTCTGTGTGCATTACTTTAGGGTCTACCTTACAATATAAAGCACCTTGAGGCAACTGTTGTTGTGATTTGGCGCTGTATAAATAAAATTGAATTGAATTAAAATGCTATCAAACCCAAAATGAGGAAGTGAGCCCAGCTAGTGAAAAGTAGTCTTTGGAAATAGATCTACAGGTTTCTTGACACATTTTCCCAAGCTCTTCTTAAGATGTTGAGTGTCTTTTTCTTTTTTTCCGTTCTGATCCAACACTGTTCTATTAATATTAAAGTCCGGGATGTGGGGAGATCAGTCGAAGACTGGCTGGATTATTTTGTGTGTTTTTCTATCTAGATTTGCTTTTATGACATTGGCAGTTTGTATAGAACCATTGTCATTGACACAATTGGCTAAAATGTAACCACAAGCTATGCCACAGCCTCCTCTACGTTTTAAAGATGACTGTAGAGACCTCTGTTGTAGCATTTCCTGACTTTCTGCACATAATGAAAAAGGTCTGCATCAAGAATTTCAGCTTTAGATTCATCATTGATTCATCATCAATAAGATTTGTTGCCACTGATTTTCAGTCCAGTCCTTGTGTAAACTGGCATACCTCAGCCTTTTCTCTCTGTTTTCTTCCTTAAGAATGGATTCTTGCCAGCCACCGTTCAATTTAGAAGCCTAATTTCTGATGAGGCTTCAACAAACAGGAGATAAACTGGAAGGCCAGATGTATTGGTCAAAAGGCTTCTGTCAGGTCCTTGCTGCATTTATTACAAATGGTAGATCAATTTCAATTTCTTAACGACACAACTTTCAGATTCCATTCATCTGCTGTAGATACTTTTTTTTCACCACTTGGGTATGTTGCTGAGTGGTGGTACAGTGATTAGCACTATTGCATCACATCAAGAAAGTCCTAGTTTGACTCCACCACCTTGCCAGGGCCTTTCTGTGTGGAGTTTGCATGTTCTCCACGTGTTTTCGTGGGTTCTCTCCAGATGCTCTGGCTTTCTCCGACAGTCCAAAGACATGCAGTTAGTGGGGTTAGGTTAAGTGATGATTCTAAATTGTCCATAGGTGTGAATGGTTGTCTCTTTCTACGTGCTAACGCTGCGACAGGGTGTAGCCTGCCTCTCGCCCTATGGTAGCTGGGATAGGCTCCAGCCACCCTGCGACCCTGCCAAGGATAAGTGGAACAGCATGGAGTTATTATTATTGTAATGAATTGTAATCAATGACACCCAGTTACTTCAATCAGAGGTCACTAAAGTAAATTGGTGTGTAACATTACCAAACCAATGTCTGACTCTGTAGTTTCTCTGGTACCCGTGCCCCACCAATTGGACCAGAAATGACATGTTTAGCTGCATGTTCTCCTTAAATTGCTGGCTGTCTAAGAGACTGTGTCTGCTCCCAGACCACCAAAAATAGACCAAAAGTTACCAAAAAACATTTTAAAAATAAAAAATCACAAAGAAAGAACAATAATTATGCACAACTAAACCAAAGAGTAAAGCAGTGAAATGTGGTTTATTAAACATTCTCTCTCTCCCTGTTAGTACATGAGTTAATAATTAATCAATAAATCGATTTCCTCTGCCTTACAGAAACCTGGTTACAGCAGGATGATTATGTTAATGGCAGCAATCTTCCTCTGCAGCTTATAACCCAACCAAAGATGCAGACACAGGTTTAGTTCATTTGAAAGCCTGACACGTAGCCTTGTCCACCCTAGCTGGACAACTCAAAAACAGTTTTATTTGCTGTTATCTATTGTCCCTCTGGGCCTTACTCATCTGGGTGATTTCAACATCCATCTAGATACTAAAAATGACAGCCTTAACACAGAATTGAATCCATTATTAGACTCAGTTGACTCAAAAGTCATTTCTGTGCTTGTCCTACTAGACCTCAGTGCAGCATAATATTTTAATACAATGATTAGAACATGCTATGGGTATTAAAGGTATTGCAATGCAGTGGGTTGAACCATATCTATCTATTAGACACCAATTTGTTCCTGTAAATAGAGAGTCCTGTTTAAACACTAAGGTTAATTATAGAGTTCAGCATAGGACCAATTCTGTTTACATTAAACTTGCTTCCTTTAGGCAGGATCATTAGAAAACATAGCATACATTTTTACAGCTATACAGATGATACCCAACTTTATTTTTCCATGAAGCCAGATAACACAAACCAATTAGGTAAGCTTTATGTCTTTAAGACATACAAGGAATGTTTTAAAGACATAAAGACTTGAATGACCTCAAATTTTCTGCTTCTACATTCAGATAAAACTGAGATTATTGTACTCTTAAAATCTTAAATCTTAAATGATAATGAAATGATGGCCCAATGATAGCCCTGAGAATGTAAATCGTGTAGTCTCATTGGAGTTACAAGGTGTTTTTCAGTTTCCAACCATGGGGCATCTGCTTCTGGATCCAACCAATGCCTGATGTGCTGTAAGGTAAAAGACCAATGATATAGTTTGGATTTTGGTACTGCCCAACCTCCCTCTAGTCTTTGTTTTTGTAGTGCTGTCCACTTTATATGTGAACAAATGTTCACATGAGCATCCCCGTCTTGTTCCACCAAAGTATACTAAAAATATGATGAGGAAAACTCCAATACAGATACTTAGCATATAAATTTTTACCATCTTAATACGTTTGGGACCTTTCCATAAATATTTCCACTCCAATCGATCAAACACAAAGAAGCATCAAAGAAGAAAAGTCCAGTCTGAGACTGAGACCTTCTGGACTCACCGATAACATTATGTTGTCAGAAGACAATCTTCCTTTTATAAAGCTTGTTTGATCACTGTGAATCAGTTTGCCCAGCACTTTCTCAAGGCGTGCAGCTAATATTTTGGCATATAGTTTAACAACTGCATTTTTTAAGTAAATGGGTCGGTAATTACCACACTCCTCCAGAGTGGGCCCAGCATTTCTAAAAGTGTCAAATATAACTCAGGAGGTTTTCCATCAATACCTGATAAACGACCTTTGTTGGTAAGTTTGTGGGCATAATACAGTTTTCAGAGAATCTCAGGTTTTTATGTTTTCTGGAGAAAGAACTGGAAGGTGAATATTCTTGAAGAAATCTTCTGTTTCCTCCTAAGATGGCGAGTATTCACACAAATATAGCTGAGCAAAGAAAGTTTTACAGGTATCATCTCTGAAGGTGAGGTAAAAAAAAAAAAATTTTATTCCAAAAACAACAGGGATGTTTCTATTATTTCTCTTAATATTATTATTATTATTATTATTATTGTTATTATTATTGATATCATCATCATTATTATTATTCTATCTTGCATTCTTTACATTTTTTGCAATAAGTGCCATGGTCTCTGTGCCTCCCTGGCTGGCTCAGTGTCAGGCCAGATGTTTTTGTTATTATTGTGCTCTCTCTTCCTCTCTCTCTCTCCTCCGTCAGAGCTCTGGGCAGAGCTCATCTCAGGCTCCCGCCCTTGGCCCATGCACCTGGCCTAATTACTCACCTGCTGCTGATCTGCCTGATTACCTGGCCACTATTTAAGATGGCGGTTCAGTGCTTCTCATCACTCTTTCCCTGGCTCCAGGGAAATACAGTTTACTGTACAGTAAACTGGACCTGTTTCATTTCCTGCCCCTGGATTATCTGAGACTGGATTAGTGGCCTCTCCGTGAATCGCTACCTTATCGTGGTGGAGGGGTTTGTGTGTCCCAGGGATCCCAGGGGCTATGTTGTCTGGGGGCTTTTGCCCCTTGGTAGGGTCTCCCATGGCAAATTGGTCCTGGGTGAGGGACCAGACAAAGAGCGATTCAGAAGACCCTTATGAGAAAAACATCAAGGGAACAGTTTACCCTGCCCGGGATAGGGTTACCGGGGCCCTGCCCTGGAGCCAGGCCCGGGGAGGGTGCCCGAGGGCGAGCGTCTGGTGGCCGGGCCTTAGTCCATGGGGCCCGGCCGGGCACAGCCCGAAAAGGGGACATGGGCCCATCCTCCCACAGGCACACCACCAGCAGTAGGTGCCGTAGGGGTCGGGTGCATTGTGTGCCGGGCGGCGGCCAGGAGCGAAGGCCCTGGCGGACTGATTCCCGGCTACCAAGACTGGCAGCTGGGACATGGAATGTCACCTCTCTGGTGGGGAAGGAGCCTGAGTTAGTGTGTGAGGTTGAGAGGTACCATCTAGATATAGTCGGGCTCAACTCTACGCATGGCTTGGGCTCTGGAACCAGTCTCCTGGAGAGGGGCTGGACTCTGTCTCAGTCTGGAGTTGCCCCTGGTGAGAGGCGGCGGGCTGGGGTGGTTATTTTAATATCCCCTCGGCTTGCTGCCGGTACGTTGGGGTTCTTCCCAGTGGATGAGAGGATTTATTCCCTGCGCCTTAGGGTCGGGGAACGGGTCCTGACTGTCATCTGCGCTTATGCGCCGAGTGGCAGTTCAGAGTACCCAGCCTTCTTAGAGTCCCTGGGTGGGGTGCTGGAAGGTGCTCCACCTGGAGACTCTGTTATCCTACTGGGAGACTTCAATGCTCACGTGGGTAACGACAGCAAGACCTGGAGGGGCGTGATTGGGAGGAACGGCCTCCCTGATCTGAACCCGAGCGGTGTTTTGTTATTGGACTTCTGTGCAAATCACAGTTTGGCCATAACGAACACCTTGTTCGAACACAAGAGTGTCCATAAGTGCACGTGGCACCAGGACGCTCTAGGCCGCAGGTCGATGATCGATTTTGTAATCGTATCACCAGACCTGCGACCATATGTTCTGGACACTCGGGTAAAGAGAGGGGCTGAGCTGTCAACTGATCACCACCTGGTGGTGAGTTGGATCAGATGGCGGGGGAGGACGCTGGACAGACCCGGTGCACCTAAACGCGTAGTGAGGGTGTGCTGGGAACGCCTAGCAGAGGCCCCAGTCCGCGAGATCTTCAACGCACACCTCCGGCAGAGCTTCAACAGCATTCCGAGGGAGAGTGGGGACATTGAGTCCGAATGGACCATGTTCAGCATCTCCATTGCCGAAGCTGCTGCATTGAGCTGTGGCCGCAAGGTGGTCGGTGCCTGTCGTGGTGGTAATCCCCAAACCAAATGGTGGACACCAGAGGTGAAGGGAGCCACCAGGCTGAAGAAGGAGTCCTATCAGACTTGGTTAGCCTGTGGGACTTCGGAGGCAGCTGACAGGTACCGACAGGCCAAGCGGAATGCGGCTCGGGCAGTGGCTGAAGCAAAAACTCGGGTCTGGGAGGAGTTCGGAGAGGCCATGGAAAAAGACTTTCAGATTGCCTCGAAGAGATTCTGGCAAACCGTCAGGCGTCTCAGGAGGGGAAAGTGGTGCTCTACCTGCACTGTGTATAGTGCTGGCGGAGCGCTGCTGACTTCGACTGAGAAAAGTGTCGGGCGGTGGAAGGAATACTTCGAGGACCTCCTTAATCCCACTGACACGTCTTCTGAGGAGGAAGCAGAGTCTGGGGATGACGGGGATGACCCGCCAATTTCCGGGGGCGAGGTCACTGAGGCAGTTAAACAACTCCTTGGTGGCAGAGCCCCTGGTGTGGATGAGGTCCGCCCCGAGTTCCTGAAGGCTCTGGACGTTGTAGGGCTGTCCTGGTTGACACGCCTCTACAATGTTGCGTGGAGATGCAGGGGGATCACACTCCTCAGCTTCCCTGGGAAAGTCTGTGTCAGGGTGCTGGAAAGGAGAGTTCGTCCGCTAGTCGAACCTCAGATACAGGAGGAACAATGCGGTTTTCGTCCTGGTCGCGGAACACTGGACCAGCTCTTTATTCTCTCAAGGATACTTGAGGGTGCATGGGAGTTTGCCCAACCAGTCTACATGTGTTTTGTGGACTTGGAGAAGGCATTCGACCGTGTCCCTCAGGGTGTCCTGTGGGAGGTGCTGCGGGAGTATGGGGTGTCTGGCCCATTGCTATGGGCCATTCGATCCCTGTACAACCGTTGCAAGAGCTTGGTTCGCATGGCCGGCAATAAGTCGGACTCGTTCCCGGTGGGTGATGGGCTCCGCCAGGGCTGCCCTTTGTCACTGATTCTGTTCATAATTTTTATGGACAGGATTTCTAGGTGTAGCCAAGTGGCGGAGGGCTTTCACTTTGGTGGCCTCAGAATCTCATCTCTGCTTTTTGCGGATGATGTGGTTCTGTTGGTTTCATCGAGTGATGGCCTTCAGCTCGTACTGGAATGGTTCGCAGCCGAGTGTGAAGCAGGGGGAATGAGGATCAGCACCTCCAAATCTGAGGCCATGGTTCTTAGCCGGAAAAGGGTGGAGTGCCCACTCCGGGTCGGGGATGAGCTCCTGCCCCAAGTGGAAGAGTTCAAGTATCTCAGGGTCTTGTTCGCGAGTGATGGGAGAAGGGAGCCGGAGATTGACAGACGGATTGGTGCTGCGGACGCTGCACCGGCCCGTCGTGGTGAAGAGGGAGCTGAGTGTAAAAGCGAAGCTCTCAATTTACCGGTCGATCTACGTCCCTACCCTCACCTATGGCCATGGGCTGTGGGTAGTGACCGAAAGAACGAGATCGCGGATACAAGCAGCGGAAATGAGCTTCCTCCGAAGGGTGGCTGGCCTCTCCCTTAGAGATAGGGTGAGTAGTTCAGCCATCCGGGAGGGGCTCAGAGTAGAGCCGCTGCTCCTCCACATCGAAAGGAGCCAGCTGAGGTGGTTCGGGCATCTGACAAGGATGCCTCCTGGGCGCCTCCTGGGTGAGGTGTTCCGGGCATGTCCCACCGGGAGAAGGCCCCAGGGCAGACCCAGGACACGCTGAAGAGATTATATCTCTCGGCTGGCCTGGGAATGCCTTGGTGTTCCCCGGATAAGCTGGAGGAGGTGGATGGGGAGGTCTGGGCTTCTCTGCTTGGGCTGCTGCCCCCACGACCCGGCCCCGGATAAAGCGGAAGAAGATGGATGGATGGATGGATTGGTGGCGAAGTGTGTGTGGAGCGAGAGCGTAATTGACTGAAGCAGGGCGTGGAGAAACAGAAGAGGAGTGGCACATGTGTGTGTGGACCTTTTTCCTTCCTTCCCATGGATCCCTGGAACCCCGGACTGCACGTTGTGTATATTGCACTTGGTGTTTCTGTAAATAAACTGTTGACTTTCATTTTGAAAAGAAACCTTGGTCTGCACTTGAGTCCGTTCAGTCCCGTGACAATAAGAGCAAAACCAAATGAAACCGTTAACGACAGCCCATACAAAGAAAACTGAATTAGAAAAACTACCAATATTAATATTGATGAGTTCCTCCAGTTTATGGCTTAACTGGTCAAAAATTCTTTCTTCACTAAAAGTGTAAGATTAAATCTCCATCTGTTCGGTTTACATTGGGTGGCGGAAAAGTTAAACAAGTCTATTGGATTATGATCCAATAGACTTCTTGGGAGGATATTAGCTGATTGAACACACTGAACCAGTTTAGCAGAAGTAAGATTATTGTTAGGATGCCTGGATCGCTGACCCAGGGTTATGAGTTTATTATATTATTTATCATTTCTAGTCTTTGGTTTCTTTGTTAGAGTTCTGTCTTATGGTTTATGTCTCTGTGTTCTCTAGTTGCTCTGTCCCCCCTGTCAGCTGTATCCCCTTGTCAAGTTCGCGTCTCTGTGTTTCCTGTTTTACTTTGGAGGTGGATGTCTTATGTTAATGTATCTGGTTTTGCTTCCCCTGTTTCGTTAGGCCTGATTTGCCCCAGCTGTGTTTCCCTCCTGTTGCCCATTCCCTGATTGCTCCCTCTATGTATTTAAGCCCTGTGTTTCAGTTTGTCAGTGTCGCGGTCTACTCTTATCTACCCTCACTCATGCTGTGTGTTTTGTTTTCCTGCCTGTGTTAATGTTTGTACTTTGGAAGTTTGTTACTTTGAGTTCAACATTAAAGCTGTTTTTTGAGTTCACGTCTGTCTCCGGAGTCTGCACTTTGCGTCCTTTTCCTGCCTGCACACAGCCGTTTCATAAGAGAAGATCGCGACCAGAACATGGACCCCGCAGACTGTTCCACCTCGGACTTTGAGGCTGACATGAAGGGGTTGGTGGATTTGCTGGACCGCATCGCTCAGGCCGATAGCTTACAGGCTATGGCTGTGGGACTGAGCACGGTGGAGGCAATGATTATGACCAACCCCCGGCTTCATCAGTTCTCCATGGACACTTATCTGGGCCACACCATAGCTGCGTGGAGGGAGCACATCAGAGCCAGCGATCTTGCTATCTCTCGCTCCACACCAACGCAGAAGCAGCAGACGGAGCTCGCTGTAAAGCAGCTGCGTTCGCCACAGCAGGACGGTGTTCCTGCTCGAGGTTCTGGAGAACCGCTCCTGTGTGATGGGCCGGAGGATTTGCAGTCCAGTCAGCTGGAGGGTTCGCGGCCCGGCTCGCCTCCTCCCCCTTCCCGGAGTAAACAGTGTTCATGCCACGGCCACTCCAGAACGACTGAGCACACCCCATTTTTGGGAGAAAGTGACTGTTTAGTGTTCCGGCCAGTGGCTGCCATTATGTCTAGGACTCTTTTTGTTTCTTTGGCAGATTCTCAGCCTATGACTTTTTCCATGCCTCAGCGGGCAAATGTAACTGGCAACAGAGTGCCACCTGCCATAACTAAGTTGGCTAAAGAACTGGGACTTGGCGTTGCAGACCTTATGGATCAAGCAAAGGTTAGTGTTTTTTGGCCAATTATGTTTTCACCTGTTCGCTCATCTGCCCAGCCATCTGTTCCTGCTGGAGGGTCCGAGGGACCCGTCCAGCCTTCGTCTGCCTCCGCTGGAGGGTCCGAGGGACCCGTCCAGCCTTCGTCTGCCTCCGCTGGAGGGTCCGAGGGGCCCGTCGAGCCTTCGTCTGCCTCCGCTGGAGGGCCCGAGGGGCCCGTTCAGCAACCTGCCTCCGCTGGAGGGCCCGAGGGGCCCGTCCAGTCTTCGTCACCTGTAGTGCCACCACCTGTTCCGTCGCCTGCGGTTGCCATGCTGCCATCTGGTCCTGTTTCGTCTCTGCCTGAGGCCTTTGCACGGGCTGGTTCCGCTTTGTCTACGCCGGAGGTCTCCGCACCGTCTGGCCCTGCCTCACCTCGTCCTGTCTGGCCCGCTCATCCTCGTCCTCGCCCTGTCCGGCCCGGTCGTCCTCACCCTGTCCGGCCCGCTCGTCCTCGTCCTGTCCGGCCCGCTCGTCCTCGTCCTGTCCGGCCACTTTCCAGGCCGATGGCTGGACATCATCGCCATCGTGGACGCCCTCCTGAACGGTGTCGTTCTGTGCTCCCTTCCGGGGTGTGCTGCCTTCCTTGCAGCCGGCCTCCGGACCTGCTCAGTCGCCTTCGCAGTCGACCTCCTGTAATGTTTCCTGGACTCTTGGGCCGTCGACCTCCAGGCCGGCCCCCTGAACTGCCCGGGTTTGGACTGTTGTGCCGTCAGCCTCCGGACCAGCCCCCTGAACTTTTTCGGACTGTTTTCCTGGCCAGCCTCCGGACCCCCTTTGCTTGGGTCGCCGCCGCTGCCCTCTGCATGGCCGGCCTCCGGACCTCTTTGACCTGCCTCGCCGCCATTGCTTTTCGCACGGTCGGCCTCCTGAACTGCCCAGGTTTGGACTTTTGTGCTGTCAACCTCCAGGCTGGCCCCCTGAACTTTTTCAGGACTGTTTTCCTGGCTGCCTGCACCTTTTGTGAACCTTTTCTTGGTTGTTTGGTTGTTTAGAGTTGTTTTCTGGGTTCCAGTGTTTGCTGTTTTTGATTTCTAGCTCCTTGTGTTTAGTTTGTTTCAAAACTGGATTATAGATGGCAGACAGTTGGTGTCATACGCCCCTACCTCTGTTCAAAGATGGTCGCTCACAGTGGACATAGATGGCTTCTTTCACTCCTCTTTCAAACCATCTGTCTTCTCTGTCCAAAATGTGAACATTGGCTTCCTCGAAAGAGTGACCTTTGACCTTTAGATGCAGATGGACAGCCGAGTGTTGAGCTTGAGCTGTTGATATGGTGTGATGAGACCTGTCCATGTTTCGATTCAAGAAAATATCAGCTCCAGTGAATAGTGCATAATCACTCAAGTTAGGCAGTTCTTTAGTCAACAGTGGGAAGATGTTTACGTCATAGATGGTAAGGCCTTAAATAGATACAAATACTAGTTTTTCCACTTGTAGATTAAAGCAACAATATGTCCAACTCCACCGAGAAACTGGAATTAATTTTCTCTTGTATATTATAGTTACGTTTCATCAATATCATAACCCCTTTCTGTTTAGAACCATCGCCTGAAGCAACAGTGGTCTTACAATATTTATTTTCCATTCTGTTTACATCCACTGGTCTGAGATTAGTCTCCTGTAATAGAGCTAAAACCAATTTCTGCCTGTGCAGGAAATCGAGGATGCTAGTACATTTTAAGGGAGAATTCAGCCCTTTAACAGATAATAATACTGTTAAAGTTGATAGATAAAACTGTTAAACTGGCCGTAGATTTTTATATTGAGTGAAAGGCAAATACATAAAAATAACCAAGCATACTCAACACCTATAAGTAAAAAAAAAACAAACACCATGCATTATCATTATCTATCCATAAGGTTATGGGTCCCTTTAGAATGTCTGTAGTGTCATTTATGTGCTGATTATTGTGTAGTTGAATCCACACCACCCCCCTCCCCCAAACCCCTTAATAGCTAACGTCCTTGACCGTCACAAAGTGAGGTCTAGTGAACCTGTGCCGGCTCCCCTTCTGTACAGTACAAAGTAATTACTAAACCTAGTGTATCAAGAAAATAACATAGAACAGCCAACCACCATATTTAAATTTTTTATAATTATAATTATTTTTTTAATTATTTGCAATGTATTCCAAGAATGTAAAGTCATAAACTGCGCTGTATTTGGCATAAAATTCCAACCTCTAGTTCACTAATCTTGAGCATTCTTTTTGACTTGGCAAACAAAGTCCAGTAGGTTGTCAACTTTGACTGATATTGTATCCACCTGCATATTTAAGTTGTCTTGGACAGGCTACAGTAAGGTTCCATTTACCGAGATAAATGCACTAAGTGGTGATAAAGCTTACTCTAGATTCGGTCATCATGTTTCTCACCACAGACTGCAACGTTTCTCTTTCGGCTTTAACTGTTTGCCTTATTTTGCTCCGCTACCTCGTTTGGTGCCGGGCTGGCCCTGAAGCATTTATTTACTAGGTTTTGTGTTTTCGCGGTGAACTCGCTGGATTTTTGTTTGGCATGTTTGAGAAAACTTCTTGCTCAAACCTTGGTGTGAAAAGATACACCAACTGTGCTATAACCATCAAAGAGACGGAGAATATAGCAGGAGTTCAATGTTGCATGACCATGTCACTGCATGCCTCATCAGAAGGCCTCCGGTCCCAGTGGTGTGTCCAGCGGGGTGGCCACCCCCGCAACCAGACTGGCCACCCCAGGTGCCACCCCGAAGCTAAAACAATAAAATTCAATGAAATATCAAATGTACGATTATGTTTTCACTGTGAAGCTCAGATATCCGAGTGTAAGTGAATGCAGCATCAGCTTCTGCACTATGAGCATCATGTTAGGATGAGCAAAGGTAGGAGAGCCAAGCACGAAAGACGGCACCGCAGAAAACAATTTTTCGGTGACAGATTAACAGGTTAACATTGCTGGACTGACCATCGGGCATACCGGGCATTTGCCCGGTGGGCGGATGACTTCTTTATTTATTTATTTTGTAACGGCATGAACAATGAGAGGTGGTGGATTGTCCAGATGCTGGCCGATGTGTAAAAAAAACTCGGTTGTTTGGTGGTCGCTATGTCGGAGCTTCCACAGAGGCCAGCAGGTGGATGAGGGAAGGGGAGGCAGGAGGAGGAGACCCGAGGCAGCCGCCAGTCCGAGTGTCAGGTGAACTGAACTTCAGGCAAGAAGGTATGACCTGCAGTCTATCTGGGTCAGATAAAAAAACGTAAAAAACGGAATCGTCCCGCATTCAGAGAAAATATTACACGTTTCGTATTGAGCTGAGAAGAGACGCAGTTTGTCCCGTACTTTAACTATAATGAAAAAAAGACACAGCTGGAGTTATTCTGTCTTTACGCTGTCAGCTGCCTCTTCTCCTCTCATTCTCTCCCCTCCCTCTCCTGTTCCTACTTCAATCATGAAACTGATCAATGATCAGCTGATCGGCTTTTCTCTCTTGTTTTTTTATCGTGCACTTTGCGCCAGAAAGAGGAAACCGGCGGATGTTGCGCTAAACAACAGCAGCACGTTTTAGCTTGATCAGCTGTTAGAATTTATTTAATAACTAGAAAAATTTGCATTTCCTGCGAAAATGCAGTGTGGATGCTGTAATGCTGAAGCTGTCTGCTGAGACTAGCAGAAAAAGCTGAAAAGTTGCAGAATTTGTAAAAACTTTGCAGAAGCAAAGGAACTTTGCTAAAATGTAGTAACTTAGCAGAACTGTAATATCTTAGAGGAAACATAATACTTGGCAGAAATACAATAGCATAGCAGAACTTAGCAGAAATATTGTAACTTACCAGAAACACGATAACTTCTCAAAAATACAAGAATTTAGGAGAAATAGTATAAGATAACAGAAAGAATATATTTAGCCAAACATTCTTAAACATTACAGAAATACTATGATTTAGAAAAACAGTACAACATAGCAGAAATGCTGCGATTTACCAGAGACACTATAATATACTATTAATATTGAAATTTAAAAAAAAGTACTATGTTTTAGCACAAACACTGTAATTTGACAGAAATACTATCATTTGGTAGAAATACTATGTTTCAGCAGAAATACTAATAAAACAGGTTGATGAGCAGTCAGAATTAGATTGCGGTGAGAGGCGAAAAACGCCGTTTTTTGGAGTTACAAAACGTCGTGTAACTCAAAAACTAGGTGGACTAGAAGCATAATTCTTGTACTGGGTGAATCAGCGGACTTTCGTGTACTTTGACTGTGATTTGCATTGCTCTTTGTACATCTGTCGCTGAGATATGACGAGAGAAGAAAGGGCAGACCTCAGATATGATTGGCTGGCTGGGAAGCCGTGCAGGCCCTGATATGTAAATTTTATATGTATCAGTCCTCACAGAGGATTAGCTGCCTGGGGACCTGGCAGAAATATATACAAATAGTATGATAGGCTGGGTGAGGTGTTCCGGGCATGTCCCACCGGGAGGAGGCCCCGGGGCAGACCCAGGACACGCTGGAGAGATTATATCTCTCAGCTGGCCTGGGAACGCCTTGGTGTTCCCCCGGATAAGCTGGAGTAGGTGGCTGGGGAGAGGGAGGTCTGGGCTTCTCTGCTTAGGCTGCTGCCCCCGCGACCCAGCCTCGGATAAAGCGGATGAAGATGGATGGATGGATAGTATGATTAAGCATAAATACTACATTTAGTAGAAATACTATGTTTTAGCACAAATACTATAAAAAGCAGAAATACTATATTAAGCAGAAATACTATATTTGGCAGAAATACTATTTTTTTTAGGAGAAATACTATATTTAGCACAAATCTTATCAAATAGCAGAAATAATATGATTTAGCAGAAATGCTGTATTTGGCACAAATCTCATAAAATAGCAGAAATAGTATGATTTAGCAGAAATGCTGTATTTAGCACAAATACTGAAAAGCAGCGGAAATGCTATGACTTAGCACAATAGTAACAACTGAAATAGAAAAATTGGAAAAGCAAAATGGACAGCTGGAAAAATCCTGAACATGCTAAGGGTCCCTCAAATCTAATTGTTAAATGAAAAAAAAACTCAGCAAAAAACGTGTAACAGTCACACAATCACAAATATGGACACATATGGAAACACACATGCACAGAGAGACACACACAGGACCAAATTCAGTCAACCAGTCTAAATATATTGAATTTAAATCATACAATAAGATGCTCCCATCAAAAGGCGCACACACACACACACACACACACAGCAGCAGCAGCATCAGCACCAGCAAGTGAACAGGGGCTGTTAACAGCATGTTTCTAGGTCAGTCAAACAGCTGTGAGCTTCTCAATTTGAATCCACCAATCAGAGAGGCTGTGTGCTTTTTCCCGCCAAAACTGGTGCACTAAGTGCAGGCTTTTACAGCACAGAGAGAGACAGGATTTTTGCAGTCTATTTCGCATAGTGAGGACTCCCCTCAAACAAACAGCCATAAATTCCTAACCATAGGGGCTAAAACGGTCATTCTTAGACTGTTTTGTTCATAAGACATGGGAGAATCTTGAAATGTTGACCATTTAAAATAAAAATATGAAATATCATAGATATATGACATAGATGATTGGTTATCTAAGAAGCCACGAGGGCCCCAATATGAAAATTTGAATTTGTCAGGCCTCAGATATGATTGGCTGGCTGGGAAGCCATGAAGGCAACAATATGCAAATTTGAATGTGCAAGCGCTCAGATATGATTGGTTGTCTTTGAAGCCATATAAAAAGCAGTAAAACTGTACTATGATTTGGTAGAAAAACTATAATTAATCAAAAATACTATATTTGGCAGAAATACTATTTTTTAGCAGAAACACTATATTTAGCACAAATCTTATGAAATAGCAGAAATAGTATGATTTAGCAGAAATGCTGTATTTGGCACAAATCTCATAAAATAGCAGAAATGCTGTATTTAGCACAAATACTGAAAAGCAGCAGAAATGCTATGACTTAGCACAACAGTAATAACTTATAGAAAAATTGGAAAAGCAAAATGGACAGCTGGAAAAATCCTGAACATGCTAAGGGTCCCTCAAATCTAATTGTTAATTGAAAAAAAAAAACAAAATCAGCAAAAAAAGTATAACAGTCACACAATCACAAATATGGACACATATGGAAACACACATGCACAGAGAGACACACACAGGACCAAATTCAGTCAACCAGTCTAAATATATTGAATTTAAATCATATAATAGGATGCTCCCATCAAAAGGCTCTCTCTCGCTCTCTCTCTCTCTCACACACACACACACACACACACACACACACACACACACACACACACACACACAAAGAGCCTAAAGGGAACAGTATTTGTGCCATGGAGTGTTAACAAGAATCTGAGGTCCATATTAGAAAAGCTGCTAAAATCATAAAAGTTTGCAGAATTGTAATAAATGATGAATATGAATTAGTGGTCTGTGATAGTGTATTAATTTGTAGGGAAAAAACACATGTTGCCCAAGGTGTAATTGAACCCACGACCATTGGGTTGCAGACCTGTGGTATTACCAACTGCGCCACTGGGAAAGAGAGCGAGTGCCTGGAAAACAGGGTGATGACCAGTCAGAATTAGATTGCAGTGAGAGGCGAAAAATGCTGTTTTTTGGAGTTACAAAACGTCGTGTAACTCAAAAACTAGGTGGACTAGAAGCATAATTCTTGCACTGGGTGAATCAGCGGACTTTCGTGTACTTTGACTGTGATTTGCATTGCTCTTTGTACATCTGTCGCTGAGATATGACGAGAGAAGAAAGGGCAGACCTCAGATATGATTGGCTGGCTGGGAAGCCGTGCAGGCCCTGATATGTAAATTTGTATGTATCAGTCCTCAAAGAGGATTAGCTGCCTGGGGACCTGGCAGAAATATATAGAAATAGTATGATTAAGCATAAATACTACATTTTTTAGAAAAACTATATTAAGCACAAATCCTATAAAAAGCAGAAATACTATATTAAGCAATATAAATATCCTCTAAAAATCCTATAAAAAGCAGTAAAACTGTACTATGACTTGGTAGAAAAACCCTAATTAATCAAAAATACTAAATTTGGCAGAAACACCATATTTAGCACAAATCTTATGAAATAGCAGAAAGAGTATGATTTAGCAGAAATGCTGTATTTAGCACAAATCTCATAAAATAGCAGACATAGCATGATTTTGCAGAAATGCTGTATTTAGCACAAATACTGAAAAGCAGCAGAAATGCTATGACTCAACACAATAGTAATAACTTAAATAGAAAAATTGGAAAAGCAAAATGGACAGCTGAAAAAATCCTGAACATGCTAAGGGTCCCTCAAATGTAATTGTTAAATGAAAAAAATCAGCAAAAAAAAGTATAACAGTGACACAATCACAAATATGGACACATATGGAAACACACATGCACAGAGTGACACACAGGATCAAATTCAGTCAACCAGTCTGAATATATTGAATTTAAATCATACAATAAGATGCTCCCATAAAAACTCTCTTTCGCCCTCTCTTTCTCTCTCTCTCTCTCTGTCACACACACACACACACACACACACACACACACACACACACACACGGAGAGAAAATCAAGTTTCTAGGTCAGTCAAGCAGCCTGGGAGCTGCTAAATTTGAATCCACCAATCAGAGAGGCTGTGTACTTTTTCCCGCCAAAACAGGTGCAGCCGTTTTTACACACACAGAGCACAGAGACAGGATTTCTGCAGTGTATTTCTCATAGTGAGGATTTCTTTCAAACAAATGGCCATAATTTCCTAACCGTAGGGGCTAGAATGGTCATTCTTACACCGTTTTGTTCAGAAGAGATGGGGGAATCTTCAAGTGTTAACAATTTATCATTAAAATATGAATTATTAAAGATATTTGACTTGTAATGCACCATAACTGAGTAGAGGCGAAGCAAAAACTGCCTTGACCTGCCCTCAAACAAAGCTTTGTAACTCTAAATCTATTTGGAGTATCAATATCATTCTTACACCGTAAGAGACAGCAGGCTTTGGTGAACAGTCATGGAAATTTTCAGGTCTCTGTGGAAATCCATCAAAAAGATATGACGAGAGAAAAAAGTGGTTCATTTCCAGAGTTTGAAAGCTGAAGAAATCTGAGCGAAGGACGAATTTCCTACCCTCAAACAAGTGTAACTCATCTCAGAATGGTAATAGGTGAGAAAAAAATTCTTGAATTGTGAGCGTCAGGAGTGTCTGTAGATATACTGGGACAAGCCTCATGTTTTAACTTCGCTTCGTTAAGGAGATATGACGATTCGAATATGCATCTCATTACAGAAATCAAGCGGTGATTTTGAACAAACTCTCCATTGACTTTGTATGGAGAGTTTTCTGACTTTGTGTTGGTCTGAGGAGATTTGCCAAAATTCTATAAATCTCACAACAATGATGGTGACATTTTCTGAAAGCCAGCAAAAATACCTACGTTTTGATGTATAATTTGCGGATGTTGAGTGAAAATTGAGAAAGTAGCAAGAAGTTGTTCGGACATGAAGAGAAGACTGCGAAACCTACAGTGGCACACTGAAAGCCAAGTGCATAGCAACCATAACAACGCATGTATTTTCTGAAAAATCACAATTTTGCAACTCAAAACTTTAAGAGGGATAAAAATAAAACGGTAAAAGATTTGAAAAAGCTGATTTATTCCTGAATATCCCAATAATTTGAGAACATTTTAAAGTTTGAATGGTTGTTCTACGTGAAAGTAGGAAAAAGTAGTTGAGTTTCAAAAACAAGCAAGTTTTAGCAGAATTGCGGATGTTTCCCATTCATTTCAATGGGACAAATTAAAGGAAAAATGTGTAATAATTTAAAAAGTATAAGAGTGAAAAATACCAAAAGATATAGCGTACATTAGCAGAAATAGCAGAATAGTTTAAAATTTGAACGGTGAAAATCGGCTGAAAATTGTGGAAGTAGTTAAGTGCGAAAAAGTGTACGGAACGCAACTAGAACTAGAAAAATTTGCATTTCCTGCGAAAATGCAGTGTGGATGCTTTAAAGCTGAAGCTTTCTGCTGAAACTAGCTGAAAAAGCTGAAAAGTTGCAGAAATTGTAAAAACTTTGCAGAAGCAAAGGAACTTTGCTAAAATGTAGTGACTTAGCAGAACTGCAATATCTTAGAGGAAACATAATACTTGGCAGAAATACAATAGCATAGCAGAACTTAGCATAAATATTGTAACTTACCAGAAACACGATAACTTCTCAAAAATACAAGAATTTAGGAGAAATAGTATAAGATAACAGAAAGAATATATTTAGCCAAACATTCTTAAACATTACAGAAATACTATGATTTAGAGAAACAGTACAACATAGCAGAAATGCTGTAATTTGACAGAAATACTATATTTAGCACAAATCTTATAAAATAGCAGAAATGCTGTATTTAGCACAAATACTGAAAAGCAGCAGAAATGCTATGACTTAGCACAATAGTAATAACTTAAATAGAAAAATTGGAAAAGCAAAATGGACAGCTGAAAAAATCCTGAACATGCTAAGGGTCCCTCAAATGTAATTGTTAAATGAAAAGAAAATCAGCAAAAAAAAGTATAACAGTCACACAATCACAAATATGGACACATATTGAAACACACATGCACAGAGAGACACACACAGGACCAAATTCAGTCAACCAGTCTAAATATATTGAATTTAAATCATACAATAAGATGCTCCCATAAAAACTCTCTCTCGCCCTCCCTTTCTCTCTCTCTCTGTCACACACACACACACACACACACACACACACACACACAGCAGCAGCAGCAGCAGAAAGTGAACAGGGGCTGTTAACAGCATGTTTCTAGGTCAGTCAAACAGCTGTGAGATTCTCAATTTGAATCCACCAATCAGAGAGGCTGTGTGCTTTTTCCCGCCAAAACTGGTGCACCAGGTGCAGGCTTTTACACATGCAGCACAGAGAGAGACAGGATTTTTGCAGTCTATTTCTCATAGTGAGAATTCCCCTCAAACAAACAGCCATAAATTTCTAACCGTAGGGGCTAAAACAGTCATTCTTAGACCATTTTATTCAGAAGACAGGGGAATCTTGAAATGCTGACCATTTAAAATAAAAATATGAAATATTAGAGATATATGACATAGATGATTGGTGGGCTTAGAAGCCACGAAGGTCCCAATATGCAAATTTAAATGTGCCAGGACTCAGATATGATTGGCTGGCTGGGAAGCCATGAATGCCCCAATATGCAAATTTGAATGTGCCAGGCCTCACATATGATTGGCTGGCTGGGAAGCCGTCCAATATTACAGTCCTTACAGAGGACTGACTCCCTGGGGACCTGGCAGAAATATATAGAAATACAATGATTACCCAGAAATACTGCATTTAGTAGAAATACTATGTTTTAGCACAAATACTATAAAATGGCAGAAATACTATAATTAAGCAGAAATATTATATTAAGTACAAATCCTATAAAATAGCAGAAATAATATGATTTAGCAAAAATGCTGTATTTAGCACAAATCTTATAAAATAGCAGAAATAGTATGATTTAGCAGAAATGCTGTATTTAGCACAAATACTGAAAAGCAGCACAAATGCTATGACTTAGCACAATAGTAATAACTTAAATAGAAAAATTGGAAAAGCAAAATGGACAGCTGCAAAAAGTCCCACAAGCACAGAGAGACACACACAGGATCAAATTCAGTCAACCAGTCTAAATATATTGAATTTAAATCTTACAATGAGATCATCCCATAAAAAGGCTTTCTCTGTCTCTCTCTCTCTCTCTCTCTCTGTCACACACACACACACACACACACACACACACAGACACAAGATCCAATTCAGTCAACCAGTCTAAATATATTGATTTTGAATCTTACAATGAGATCATCCCATAAAAAGCCTTTCTCTGTCTCTGTCTCTCTCTCTCTCTCTCTCTCTCTGTGTCACACACACGCACACACACACACACAAGATCCAATTCAGTCAACCAGTCTAAATATATTGAATTTAAATCTTACAATGAGATGATCCCAAAAAAAGGCTTTCTCTCTCTCTCTCTCTCTCTCTCTCCCTCTCTCTCTCTGTCACACACACACACACACACACACACGATCCAATTCAGTCAACCAGTCTAAATATATTGAATTTAAATCTTACAATGAGATGATCCCAAAAAAAGGCTTTCTCTCTCTCTCTCTCTCTCTCTCTCTCGCTCTCTCCCTCTATCACACACACACACACACACACACACACACACACAAGATCCAATTCAGCCAACCAGTCTAAATATATTGAATTTGAATCTTACAATGAGATCATCCCATAAAAAGGCTTTCTCTCTCTCTCTCTCTCTCTCTCTCTGTCACACACACACACACACACACACACACACACACACACACACACACACACAAGAGCCAATTCAGTCAACCAGTCTAAATATATTGAATTTGAATCTTACAATGAGATCATCGCATAAAAAGGCTTTCTCTGTCTCTCTCTCTCTCTCTCTCTCTCTCTCTCTCTCTCTCTGTCACACACACACACACACACACACACACACACACAAGATCCAATTCAGTCAACCAGTCTAAATATATTGAATTTAAATCTTACAATGAGATCATCCCATAAAATGGCTTTCTCTCTCTCTCTCTCTCTCTCTCTCTCCCTCTATCACACACACACACACACACACACACACACACACACACACACAAGATCCAATTCAGCCAACCAGTCTAAATATATTGAATTTAAATCTTACAATGAGATCATCCCATAAAAAGGCTTTCTCTCTCTCTCTCTCTCTCTCTCTCTCTCTGTCACACACACACAGACACACACACACACACACACACACAAGATCCAATTCAGTCAACCAGTCTAAATATATTGAATTTAAATCTTACAATGAGATCATCCCATAAAAAGCCTTTCTCTCTTCTCTCTCTCTCTCTCTCTCTCTCTCTCTCTCACACACACACACACACACACACACACACACACACACACACACACACACACACACAGGGAGAGAAGAGCAATTTTCTAGGTCAGTCAAGCAGCCTGGGAGCTGCTAAATTTGAATCCACCAATCAGAGAGGCTGTGTACTTTTTCCCGCCAAAACAGGTGCAGCCGTTTTTACACACACAGAGCACAGAGACAGGATTTCTGCAGTGAATTTCTCATAGTGAGGATTCCTCTCAAACAAATGGCCATAATTTCCTAACTGTGGGGGCTAGAACGGTCATTCTTACACCGTTTTGTTCAGAAGAGAAGGGGGAATCTTACAGTGTTGACAATTTATCATTACAATATGAATTATTGAAGATATTTGACTTCTAATGCACCATAACTGAGTAGAAGCAAAGCAAAAACTGCCTTGACCTGCCCTCAAACAACGCTTTCTAACTCTAAATCTATTTGGAGTATAGATATCATTGTTTCACCGTAAGACACAGCAGGCTTTGGTGAACAGTCATGGAAATTTTCAGGTCTCTGTGGAAATCTATCAAAAAGATATGACGAGAGAAAAAAGTGGTTCATTTCCAGAGTTTGAAATCTGAAGAAATCTGAGCAAAGGACGAATTTCCTACCCTCAAACAAACCCAATTCATGGCCAAATGGTAATAGATGAGAAAGAAATTCTTGAATTGTGAGCGTCAGGAGTGTCTGAAGATATACTGGTACAAGCCTCATGTTTTTAACTTCGCTTCGTTGAGGAGATATGACGATTCGAATATGCCTCTCATTACAGAAATCAAGCGGTGATTTTGAACAAACTCTCCATTGACTTTCTATGGAGAGTTTTCCGACTTTGTGTTGGTCTGAGGAGATTTGCCAAAATTCTATAAATCTCACAACAATGATGGTGACATTTTCTGAAAGACAGCAAAAATACCTACGTTTTTGATGTATAAATTGTGGAAGTTGAGTGACAATTGAGCAAGTAGCAAGAAGTTGTTCGGAAATGAAGAGAAGACTGCAAAACCTACAGTGGCACACTGGAAACCAAGTGCATAGCAACCATAACAACGCATGTATTTTGTGAAAAATCACAAAGATGAAACTCAAAACTTGAAGAGGGATAAGATGAAAATGGTAACAGATATGAAAAAGCTGAATCAGACATGAATAGCCCAATAATTTGTGAACATTTTAAAGTTTGAATGGTTATTCTAGGCGAAAGTATGAGGATGTAGTTAAGTTTCAAAAACAAGAAAGTTTTAGCAGAATTGCAGAAGTTTCCCATTCATTTCAATGGGACAAATTAAAGGAAAAAGCTTAATATTTTAAAAAGTATAATGGTATAAAATACCAAAAGATATAGCCGGAAAGGGAAAAATTAGCAGAATAGTTTAAAATTTGAACAGTGAAAATCGGCTGAAAATTGTGGAAGTAGATCCACGGCGAAAAACGTACGGAAGCACCAAGAATAATAATAAAGAACTAGAAAAATTTGCATTTCCTGCGAAAATGCAGTGTGGATGCTGGAACGCTGAAGCTGTCAGCTGAAACTAGCTGAAAAAGCTGAAAAGTTGCAGAAATTGTAAAAACTTTGCGGAAGCAAAGGAACGTTGCTAAAATGTAGTAACTTAGCAGAACTGCAATATCTTAGAGGAAACATAATACTTGGCAGAAATACAATAGCATAGCAGAACTTAGCAGAAATATTGTAACTTACCAGAAACACGATAACTTCCCAAAAATACAAGAATTTCGGAGAAATAGTATAAGATAACAGAAAGAATATATTTAGCCAAACATTCTTAAACATTACAGAAATACTACTCTATAGCAGAAATGATATATTTAGAAAGAAAAATATAATATAGTAGAAATACTATGATTTAGCAGAAATCCTACAATATAGCTCAATAACAATGATTTAGAACAGATATTATGATTGAGCAGAATAGTAATAACTTAAGTGAAAATATTGGAAAGGTAAAATGACAAGCTGAATAAAAAGGAACATGGTTAAGTTTGCTCAAAACTAATTTTTGTTCACCTGTGAAAAAATAAAATAAAAATACATTTAGAAATACAAATAAGAACAGCCAACAGATACACACAAAATTAAATATGGATACACAAATCAACAAATACACACAAAATCAAATATGGATACACAAATGTACAGAGAGAGACACACACACAGGGTCTATGCCAGTCAACCAGTCTGAATATATTATATTTTTATCCAACAATGAGATGCTGCCCTAAAAAGGGCTTTGTGTGTGTCTTTCTCTCTCTCTCTCTCTCTCTCTCTCACACACACACACACACAAGATCCAATTCAGTCAACCAGTCTAAATATATTGAGTTTGAATCTTACAATGAGATCATCCCATAAAAAGGCTTTCTCTCTCTCTCTCTCTCTCCCTCTCTCTCTCTGTCACACACACACACACACACACACACACACACACACACACACACACACAGACATACACACACACAAGATCCAATTCAGTCAACCAGTCTAAATATATTGAATTTAAATCTTACAATGAGATCATCCCATAACAAGCCTCTCTCTCTCTCTCTCTCTCTCTCTCTCTCTCTCTCTGTCACACACACACACACACACACACACACACACACACACAAGATCCAATTCAGTCAACCAGTCTAAATATATTGATTTTGAATCTTACAATGAGATCATCCAATAACAAGCCTTTCTCTCTCTCTCTCTCTCTCTCTCTCTCTGTCACACACACACACACACACAAGATCCAATTCAGTCAACCAGTCTAAATATATTGATTTTGAATCTTACAATGAGATCATCCCATAAAAAGGCTTTCTCTCTCTCTCTCTCTCTCTCTCTCTCCCTCACTCTCTCTCTGTGTCACACACACACACACACAAGATCCAATTCAGTCAACCAGTCTAAATATATTGAATTTAAATTTTACAATGAGATCATCCCATAACAAGCCTCTCTCTCTCTCTCTCTCTCTCTGTCACACACACACACACACACACACACACACACACACACACACACACACACAGGGAGAGAGAAGTAAGTTTCTAGCTCAGTCAAGCAGCCTGGGAGCTGCTGAATTTGAATCCACCAATCAGAGAGCCTGTGCACTTTTTCCCGCCAAAACAGGTGCACGCAGCACAGAGACACACAGGACTTTTGCAGTCTATTTCGCATAATGATGACTCCCCTCAAACAAATGACCATAATTTCCTAACCGTAGGGGCTAGAACGGTCATTCTTACACCGTTTTGTTCAGAAGAGATCGGGGAACCTTAAAGTGTTGACACTTTATCATTAAAATATGAATTATTAAAGATATTTGACTTCTAATGCACCATAACTGAGTAGAACAAAGCAAAAACTGCCTTGACTTGCCCTCAAACAACGCTTTCTAACTCTAAATCTATTTGGAGTATCAATATCATTTTTTCACCGTAAGAGACAGCAGGCTTTGGTGAACAGTCATGGAAATTTTCAGGTCTCTGTGGAAATCCAAAAAAAAGATATGACAAGAGAAAAAAGTTGTTCATTTCCAGAGTTTGAAATCTGAAGAAGTCTGAGCGAAGGACGAATTTCCTACCCTCAAACAAGTCTAACTCATTTCAGAACGGTAATAGGTGAGAAAAAAATTCTTGAATTGTGAGCGTCAGGAGTGTCTGAAGATATACGGGGACAAGCCTCATGTTTTAACTTCGCTTCGTTAAGGAGATATGACGATTCGAATATGCCTCTCATTACAGAAATCAAGCGGTGATTTTGAACAAACTCTCCATTGACTTTCTATGGAGAGTTTTCAGACTTTGTGTTGGTCTGAGGAGATTTGCCAAAATTCTATAAATCTCACAACAATGATGGTGACATTTTCTGAAAGCCAGCAAAAATACCTACGTTTTGATGTATAATTTGTGGAAGTTGAGTGAAAATTGAGCAAGTAGCAAGAAGTTGTTCGGACATGAAGAGAAAATTGCAAAAGGTACAGTGGCTCACTTAGAACCAACTGCATAGCAACCATAACAACGCATGGATTTTGTGAAAAATCACAAAAATGAAACTCAAAACTTAAAGAGGGATAAGATGAAAATGGTAACAGATATGAAAAAGCTGAATCATTCAAGAATAGCAGAAAAATTTGTGAACATTTTAAAGTTTGAATGGCTGTTCTAGGCGAAAGTATGAAAAAGTAGTTAAGTTTCAAAAACAAGCAAGTTTTAGCAGAATTTTGGAAGATTTCCATTCATTTCAATGGGACAAAAAATTGCATAAAAAGCTTAATATTTTAAAAAGTATAACAGCAAAAAATAGCAAAAGTCATAGCACACTTTAGCAGAAATAGCAGAATAGTTTAAAATTTGAACGGTGAAAATAGCACAAAAATTGTTGAAGTAGTTAAACAGCAAAAAACGTACGGAAGCAACTTGAAGAATAACTAGAAAAATTTGCATTTCCTGCGAAAATGCTGTGTGGATGCCTTAACGCTGAAGCTGTCTGCTGAAAATGACTGAAAAAGATGAAAAGCTGCAAAAATTGTATGGCAGTAAAGAAACTGAAAAATTCTGCTAAATACACGTGAAAAAACAGAAACTTTTGCTGAAAAGAGGTGGAAAGGCAATGATTCTGCTTAAAAGGTGTAAAGAAGTTCAAATTTGTACTGAAAAGAGGAGAGGTGAAAAGGTTTCTTCTGAAATGAGGAGAAGATACTGAGATTTGTACTGATAAAAATGACTGAAAAAGATGAAAAGCTGCAAAAATTGTATGGCAGTAAAGAAACTGAAAAATTCTGCTAAATACACGTGAAAAAACAGAAACTTTTGCTGAAAAGAGGTGGAAAGGCAATGATTCTGCTTAAAAGGTGTAAAGAAGTTCAAATTTGTACTGAAAAGAGGAGAGGTGAAAAGGTTTCTTCTGAAATGAGCAGAAGATACTGAGATTTGTACTGATAAGAGGTGAAAGGCTGAAAATTCTGCTTAAAATAGGTGAATCAGCAGAATTTCTACTGAAAAGAGGTAAAGAAGTAGTTGCACTGAAAAAAGGTGAATCAGCAGAATGTCTGCTGAAAAAGAGATTTCTGTTGAAAACACCTGAAAAATCTGGGATTTGTGCTGAAAAGGGGTGAAAAAACTCACAATTCTGCTGAAACGGGGTGAAGAAGAGGTGTTGGGCTGTTGAGAAGAGTTAAATAAGTTGAACTGACAAATGCGATGATATGGCACGAATACTATGATTGGGTACAAATAGTATAATTTGGCACAAGTACTATGATTTAGTACAAATACTATGATTTGGCAGAAATAGTATGACTTGGCAATAATACTGAATTTAGCACAACTACTGAGATTTGATTGAAATACTATGATTTAGAAAAGATGTTATAACTTTGTACAAATACACTGTTTGGCACAAATAATATGATTTGGTTCAGATGCTATGATTTGAAACAAATACTATGATTTGGGAGAAATACTATTATTTAGTTGAAATACTATGATTTTCCAGAAATACTATGCCTTAGTAGTAATACTATAACATAACAGATATACTGTGATTTTGCAGACATAGAATTTTTTTGGACAAATACTACGATTTTGCTCAAATACTATGAAATTGCAGTAATACTGTGATTTTGAAGGAATACTATGATGTGGTTGAAATACTATGCCTAGTAGTAATACTACAACATAACAGATATACTGTGATTCTGCAGACATAGTATGTTTTGGACAAATACTACGACTTTGCTCAAATACTATGAAACTCCAGTAATACTATCATGTCGAAGGAATACTATGATGTGGTAGAAATACTATGCCTTAGTAGTAATACTATAACATAAAAGATATACTGTGATTTTGCAGACATAATATGTTTTGCACAAATACTACGACTTTGTTCAAATACTATGAAATTGCAGTAATACTATGATTTTGAAGGAATACTATGATGTGGTTGAAATACTATGCCTTAGTAGTAATACTACAACATAACAGATATACTGTGATTCTGCAGACATAGTATGTTTTGGACAAATACTACGACTTTGCTCAAATACTATGAAACTCCAGTAATACTATCATGTCGAAGGAATACTATGATGTGGTAGAAATACTATGCCTAGTAGTAATACTATAACATAAAAGATATACTGTGATTTTGCAGACATAATATGTTTTTGCACAAATACTACGACTTTGTTCAAATACTATGAAATTGCAGTAATACTATGATTTTGAAGGAATACTATGATGTGGTTGAAATACTATGCCTTAGTAGTAATACTACAACATAACAGATATACTGTGATTCTGCAGACATAGTATGTTTTTGGACAAATACTACGACTTTGCTCAAATACTATGAAACTCCAGTAATACTATCATGTCGAAGGAATACTATGATGTGGTAGAAATACTATGCCTTAGTAGTAATACTATAACATAAAAGATATACTGTGATTTTGCAGACATAATATGTTTTTGCACAAATACTACGACTTTGTTCAAATACTATGAAATTGCAGTAATACTATGATTTTGAAGGAATACTATGATGTGGTAGAAATACTATGCCTTAGTAGTAATACTATAACATAACAGTTATACTGATTTTGCAGACACAGCATGTTTTTCCACAAATACTACGATTTTGCTCAAATACTATGAAACTACAGTAACACTATCATGTTGAAGGAATACTATGATTTGGTAGAAATACTATGCCTTAGTAATAATACTATAATAACAGATATACTGTGATTTTGCAGACATAGTATGTTTTTGCACAAATACTACGATTTTGCTCAAATACTATGAAATTGCAGTAATACTATGATTTTGAAGGAATACTTTGATTTGGTAGAAATACTATGCCTTAGTAGTAATACTATAACATAACAGATATACTGTG